>NC_084734.1:6907354-6909854 GCF_033978785.1 Entelurus aequoreus
TATAAATAGTCATATATTAACATTTAAGAGCACATAATGACAAAAATAAAGGTCAGCAATTCAATTTGTGAATGGGCTTTTATTCTGAAGGTTTCGCCCAAAAAATGACTTGATTTTTTAATGTAAGTGCCTGGTGAAAACAAGCTTGGTGGTACAGTAACTTTGTATGTAGTGTTCAGTAGTTGATCTACATGTACTTTACAAAAAGTCCAGTCATGTATGCGAGGGAAACATAGAGAGACACAATCCAGGATTAAGATGCATTTTTAATCTAAAATGTTTTTAAAAACAATGAACATGAAATAATTTACAACAAAAAAGGACATTGCTTTAAACTTCATACCACATATATTTGTTTCTGTCGGTGCATTATTAACATCAATAACAGTCAAAAGTACACCTGAAGCTTTCATATTGAAATATTTCCCCATAAATAACAAAAAGTGGTCACAAACTGAAGTGGTCATGCTTTTTTTTCAGGTAATTTACCATTTTAAAAGCCTAAAGCTAATAATTGCTCACACTATAATTACTATTCAGGATGTATTGCACATTTGGAAAAAGTGGCCCGCAACTTCAGTTATGATTGTGGCAAGGAAAAGAGGTAGGATTAAATAAGCTCTGCTTCTTCCTACTCCTTTTCGGACCTGTTGAATAGAGACACTGGATATTGTGATGCATCATGTTGCATGCATGCATGTGTGATGCATCATGTTGTATGCATGCATGCATGTCTGATGTATCATGTTGTATACATGCATGCATTTGTGATGTATCATGTTGTATGCATGCATGTGTTATGTACCATGTTGTATGCATGCATGCATGTGTGATGTATCATGTTGTATGCATTTATGTGTGATGCATCATGTTGTATGCATGCATGCATGCATGCATGTGTGATGCATCATGTTGCATGCATGCATGTGTGATGCATCATGTTGTATGCATGCATGCATGTGTGATGCATCATGTTGTATGCATGCATGTGTGATGCATCATGTTGTATGCATGCATGTGTGATGCACCATGTTGTATGCATGCATGTGTTATGTATCATGTTGTATGCATGCATGTGTGATGCATCATGTTGTATGCATGCATGCATGTGTGATGCATCATGTTGTATGCATGCATGTGTGATGCATCATGTTGTATGCATGCATGTGTGATGCATCATGTTGCATGCATGCATGTGTGATGCATCATGTTGTATGCATTTATGTGTGATGCATCATGTTGTATGCATGCATGTGTGATGCATCATGTTGTATGCATTTATGTGTGATGCATCATGTTGTATGCATGCATGCATGTGTGATGCATCATGTTGTATGCATGCATGTGTGATGCATCATGTTGTATGCATGCATGCATGTGTGATGCATCATGTTGTATGCATGCATGTGTGATGCATCATGTTGTATGCATGCATGCATGTGTGATGCATCATGTTGCATGCATGAATGTGTGATGCATCATGTTGTATGCATTTATGTGTGATGCATCATGTTGTATGCATGCATGTGTGATGCATCATGTTGTATGCATGCATGTGTGATGTATTATGTTGTATGCATGCATGTGTGATGCATCATGTTGTATGCATGCATGTGTGATGTATTATGTTGTATGCATGCATGTGTGATGCATCATGTTGTATGCATTTATGTGTGATGCATCATGTTGTATGCATGCATGTGTGATGTACCATGTTGTATGCATGCATGTGTGATGCATCATGTTGCATGCATGCATGTGTGATGCATCATGTTTTATGCCTGCATGTGTGATGCTTCATGTTGTATGCATGCATGTGTGATGCTTCATGTTGTATGCATCCACTTTGTATCCTTTTTATGATGTTTCCATTGAATTGTTGTTTGACTTCACCTTTGTTTTGTACAGCGCTTTGTCGTTTGATCTGTGAAAAGCACTTTATGAATAACATTTACTTCATAACATTAATAACATTTATTTACTTCCTTCCTTCCTTACTCGTCTCAGACAGGAATCAAACTTCTTGACAACATTCCGTGTAAATTTTCCTCCTCGCCGCGCCGACGCAGCATAAGCGAGTTTGTCCTTGTTCGTGAAAAAAAGGCTGTGATTCGATTCGATTCTTAGGGGTAACGATTCTATTCCAAAGGATTCTGTGTTGAAAAGCAATACTATTGAACGACATTGGATGTCAGCTCAATGATGAACTACATTCCTCCATAAAGTAGATCAACAGGGTAACATTTCGATATTACTTCAATTAAATCTGGTTTTGTTGAATAAAACTCCACCCAAACATTGAATAAAGTGATAAATAATAATAATAATAATGATGACTTACATTTGTAACGCACTTTACATTTGTTAAAATCTCAAAGTGCTACAAAGTTTAAAAAATAAAATAAAAAATAAATAAATAATAATAATAATAAAAAAAATAAGACAGTTAGAATATCCATCCATCCATCCATTTTCTACCGCTTGTCCCTTTTGGGGTCAC
>NC_084734.1:6917354-6952354 GCF_033978785.1 Entelurus aequoreus
TTAAGTGGCAGTGCTTTTTTTTGGATCTCTTATAGCGACGCTACACACACCCAAAAAAAAACAGCAGTTTTTTTTGTTCGTTTATGATCTTTCTCTGGCAATATTGAAGCTTAGGATTGTTTGGAGTGAAATGAAAGCCGAGTATGAATATGCAAATATGGAGTCTTATTGCTCGGCAGCAGAAACCAACATTTACCTGCATGCTAAACAAAAAGTCTGTGATGTAGCGAGGGAGACGTTCAAGCTCTTCAGACTGCAGAGGAAGACTCCTGGCTCTCAGGCGGCCTTCTGAGGGATCCTCCTTTTACCTTGCACCTTCAACAACTCCCTGTTCTTTTCCACCAGGCTTCTTCTGGGAAGGAAACACACAAACACACACAAACACACACAAGAACTCATGAAGACATTTTATTTCCCCGCTCCCCAAAACCCATTGCAATGGCGTTTTGCATATCTATTTATAGTCTGTTTCGGATTCACAAGTCTTGTTTCGCATGAAGCGTCGCCCCCCCAAAAAATGAATAAAAAAATGCTGCTGATAACTTCATCTGCTTCCTCTTGTTGTGTTGCAGAAGATAACGCGTCAAGTTTGAGAGCGGCGCAGTTTTGTTGTTAGTAGTTGTCGCTGCCTCTTTGCCGTAATGACTAGTATAGAGGCGCACTGCAAACGTAAGAGGCGGTCACAAAAAGATTGGTTTAAAAGAAAAACATCTACTATAAATTCTAAATTTATGAAAATATCATAATGGAAAATAGGTTTAAATGTTGTGTTTTCATGTCAAAAATAACATTTACAATAAAGTAGGTCCGCACTATTCCCAGGGGTTCGGTTCTGAAATCACTAGTAAATGGCGACAATCCACGAGTAATTGAGGCACTCATAGAAAAAATATTTGTATTTTTTTTTCTTTTTCTAAAAACATTTTATTTTATTTTTATATATATATATATATATATATATATATATATATATATATATATATATATATATATATATATATATATATATATATATATATATATATATATATATATATATATATATATATATATATATATATATATATATATGTATATATACATATATATATATACATATATATATATATATATATATATATATATATATATATATATATATATATATATATATATATATATATATATATATATATATATATATATATATATATATATATATATATATATATATGTGTATATGTATGTTTGTACAGTGAATGTATATGTGCATGTATGTGTATATGTATGTATGTATGTACAGTGAATGTATATGTACATGTACAGTGGTGGTCAAAAGTGTACATACACGTGTAAAGAACATCATGTCATGGCTGTCTTGACTTTACACTCATTTCTATTTTTTTGTGATGTAGTGATTGGAGCACATACTGCACAAAAACATTCATGAAGTTTGCTTCTTTTATGAATTTATTATGAGTCTACTGAAAATGTGAGCAATCAAAAGTATACATACAGCAATGTTAATATTTGCTTACATGTCCCTTGGCAAGTTTACCTGCAATAAGGCGCTTTTGGTAGCCATCCAGAAGCTTCTGCTTGACCACTAAATTGCTGCAGTTCAGCTAAATGTGTTGCTTTTCTGATATTGACTTGTTTCTTCAGCATTGTCCCCACCTTTAAGTCAGGACTTTGGGACGGCCATTCTAAAACCTTCATTCTAGCCTGATTTAGCCATTCCTTTTGTCACGGCCCGGGCACATGCCCATGCGAATTCCTCAATGAGCAGCACCTCGGGACACGCCCACGGCCGCTCCTCTCCCGCACGCGTCACTCCGCCGGCTGCAATCAGTCTGAAATCAGCGCACCTGTCGGTGAGAATCCTCCTGGCCTTCTAAAGCCTGCACAACCTGCCATCCCTCGCCGGAATATAGTTTTTCGACGGTGAACCTGTTTTCCTTCCGTTGCCCTGGATCTCGACCGCCTCCCTCGTTCCTCGACTCCTCGCTCGCCCCCGGACTCTGACGTCTCTCTCCGCCCCACGGACCTCTCACGGAATCTCTGACCCATTTTGCCTTGCCCTCTTTGGATTTGTCTGCTTCCTCATCCAACATCACGGTAATACACAACAGCTAACTACACACATAGTCCAACACCACTCACTCTTGGGTTTTGTCACACACTCCATTTCCTTAGTTTAGTTTGTGTTGTTTTGTATTATTATTATTATATATATTAGCTATATATATAATAAATAATCTTAGAACTATACAGCCCCCTGGTGTCTGTTGCCGTCATCTCCCCTTAGTAAACATAACACCTTTGCCACTTTTGAGGTGTGTCTGGGGTCATTGTCCTGTTGGAACACCCAACTGCGCCCAAGACCCAACCTCCGGACTGATGACTTTAGCTTGTCCTGAATAATTTGGAGGTAATCCTCCTTTTTCATTGTCTCATTTAAAGCAGCAGTTCCACTGGCAGCAAAACAGGCCCAGAGCATAATACTACCACCATCATGCTCGACGGTAGGTATGGTGTTCCTACGGTTTGAGCGCCGCTCCTTTTAAATTAATCAATATTTCGTCTAATAGAACTATAATTGTTTAATGAATTAAGTATCCAAATACGACATTTATTTTGCTGTTTGCAGTCTCTTAACAACTTTATTGTGCATCGCACGCCTTTAGTTCGGGTCGACCAGTCAAAATTACGCATTAATCCTTTCACGGATTGTATAAAATATGAATTAAATCGTCATAGTTCACCCTAAATATTACAGTGGTTAACTTTTTGTCGGGTTTCCTATCATGTGTCATATTAGCTGGCATCAGCAAGACTGAGCGTGTCCAATTTGCATTTCAGGAAAGAAACTCGACCGGAATATGAATTTGAAGGACAATTTCCTTTTTGTTGTTGCAATCCCTTCTCAATGCTAGGCTTTACTTTATTTCATTTTTTTCCTCACCCTTTTCCCCTCATTGTGTCATCTACATCCATTCATGTTGCAATCGTCTACATCCATTCATATTTCATGACCTAAGTGGCGACGCATTAGAACTCTTACAGAAATCTGAGAAGAAGTTCTTAGTGAACAGGACATCATGCAGTCTGCTGCGCGTACCAAACTGAATATGATAACACTTCCCTCCCGGGGGTCCTTCAGTGCCTTACCATTTTTATTTAGTTTTTTGTATTTTTTTTTCCGGCTGCTGAAAACATAAAAAAAACTCAAAAATAAGACAATGCCGCTCCCAGTCTGTGGAACGCTCTCCCTGACCACCTGAGGGCACCACAGACTGTGGATGCTTTTAAAAAAGGTTTAAAAGCTCTTCTTTTTTAAAAAAGCCTTTTTTTTTTTAGATATATGCATACTAGTTTTAGCTATTTGGCTGTTCTAGTTTTTATTTTTATAAATTTTTATTATCTTTTTATTTTTAGTTTTTGTAATACACCGTAGCACTTTGAGGTTGTTTACAAATCAAATATATTATTATTGTTATTATTATTATGAGAACCGGCGTCCACTGCAGTGGGACGGCGTGGCGTTGGTTGGAAGAGTGGGCCGTGCCAGCGAGCTGAGGGGTCCTGGTTCGAAACCCCACCTTCTACCGACCTCGTCACGTCCGTTGTGTCCTTGAGCAAGACACTTCACCCTTGCTCCTGATGGGTGGTGGTTAGGACTCAGCATCAAGGGGTTGGCATTGGGGGTTAAATCACCAAAAATGAGATGCTCACTGCTCCCCTCACCTCCTAGGGGGTGTGAAGTGAAGTGAAGTGAATTGAATCATATTTATATAGCGCTTTTTCTCTATTGACTCAAAGAGCTTTACAAAGTGAAATCCAATATCTGGGGACATCTCTGAGCTGCTGACCCGTGTCCGCTCGGGATGTCTCCTGCTGGCCCCACTATGGACTGGACTCTCACTATGATGTTAGATCCACTATGGACTGGACTCTCACACTATTATGTTAGATCCACTATGGACTGGACTCTCACACTATTATGTTAGATCCACTATGGACTGGACTCTCACTATCATGTTAGATCCACTATGGACTGGACTCTCACTATTATGTTAGATCTACTATGGACTGGACTCTCACATTATTATGTTAGATCCACTATGGACTGGACTCTCACTATCATGTTAGATCCACTATGGACTGAACTCACACTATTATGTTAGATCCACTATGGACTGGACTCTCACTATTATGTTAGATCCACTATGGACTGGACTCTCACTATTATGTTAGATCCACTATGGACTGGACTCTCACTATTATGTTGGATCCACTATGGACTGGACTCTCACTATTATGTTAGATCCACTATGGACTGGACTCTTACTATTATGTTAGATCCACTATGGACTGAACTCACACTATGATGTTAGATCCACTATGGATTGGACTCTCACTATTATGTTAGATCCACTATGGACTGGACTCTCACACTATTATGTTAGATCCACTATGGACTGAACTCACACTATTATGTTAGATCCACTATGGACTGGACTCTCACTATTATGTTAGATCCACTATGGACTGGACTCTCACACTATTATGTTAGATCCACTATGGACTGGACTCTCTCACTATTATGTTAGATCCACTATGGTCTGAACTCACACTATTATGTTAGATCCACTATAGACTGGACTCCCACACTATTATGTTAGATCCACTATGGACTGAACTCACACTATTATGTTAGATCCACTATGGACTGGACTCACACTATTATGTTAGATCCACTATGGACTGGACTCACACTATTATGTTAGATCCACTATGGACTGAATTCACACTATTATGTTAGATCCACTATGGACTGGACTCTCACTATTATGTTAGATCCACTATGGACTGGACTCTCACTATTATGTTGGATCCACTATGGACTGGACTCTCACTATTATGTTAGATCCACTATGGACTGGACTCTTACTATTATGTTAGATCCACTATGGACTGAACTCACACTATGATGTTAGATCCACTATGGATTGGACTCTCACTATTATGTTAGATCCACTATGGACTGGACTCTCACACTATTATGTTAGATCCACTATGGACTGAACTCACACTATTATGTTAGATCCACTATGGACTGGACTCTCACTATTATGTTAGATCCACTATGGACTGGACTCTCACACTATTATGTTAGATCCACTATGGACTGGACTCTCTCACTATTATGTTAGATCCACTATGGTCTGAACTCACACTATTATGTTAGATCCACTATAGACTGGACTCCCACACTATTATGTTAGATCCACTATGGACTGAACTCACACTATTATGTTAGATCCACTATGGACTGGACTCACACTATTATGTTAGATCCACTATGGACTGGACTCACACTATTATGTTAGATCCACTATGGACTGAACTCACACTATTATGTTAGATCCACTATGGACTGGACTCTCACTATTATGTTAGATCCACTATGGACTGGACTCTCACTATTATGTTAGATCCACTATGGACTGGACTCTCACACTATTATATTAGATCCACTATGGACTGGACTCTCACTATCATGTTAGATCCACTATGGACTGGACTCTCACTATTATGTTAGATCCACTATGGACTGAACTCACACTATTATGTTAGATCCACTATGGACTGAACTCTCACTATTATGTTAGATCCACTATGGACTGGACTCACACTATTATGTTAGATCCACTATGGACTGGACTCTCACACTATTATGTTAGATCCACTATGGACTGGACTCTCACTATCATGTTAGATCCACTATGGACTGAACTCACACTATTATGTTAGATCCACTATGGACTGGACTCTCACACTATTATGTTAGATCCACTATGGACTGGACTCTCACTATTATGTTAGATCCACTATGGACTGGACTCTCACACTTTTATGTTAGATCCACTATGGACTGGACTCTCACTATTATGTTAGATCCACTATGGACTGAACTCACACTATTATGTTAGATCCACTATGGACTGGACTCTCACTATTATGTTAGATCCACTATGGACTGGACTCTCGCTAATATGTTAGATCCACTATGGACTGGACTCTCACTATTATGTTAGATCCACTATGGACTGGACTCTCACTATTATGTTAGATCCACTATGGACTGGACTCTCACACTATCATGTTAGATCCACTATGGACTGGACTCTCACTATTATGTTAGATCCACTATGGACTGGACTCTCGCTATTATGTTAGATCCACTATGGACTGGACTCCCACTATTATGTTAGATCCACTATGGACTGGACTCTCACACTATTATGTTAGATCCACTATGGACTGGACTCTCACTATTATGTTAGATCCACTATGGACTGGACTCTCACACTACTATGTTAGATCCACTATGGACTGAACTCACACTATTATGTTAGATCCACTATGGACTGGACTCACACTATTATGTTAGATCCACTATGGACTGGACTCTCACTATTATGTTAGATCCACTATGGACTGGACTCTCACACTATTATGTTAGATCCACTATGGACTGAACTCTCACACTATTTATTATGTTAGATCCACTATGGACTGGACTCTCACTATTATGTTAGATCCACTATGGACTGGACTCACACTATTATGTTAGATCCACTATGGACTGGACTCTCACTATTATGTTAGATACACTATGGACTGGACTCTCACACTATTATGTTAGATCCACTATGGACTGGACTCACACTATTATGTTAGATCCACTATGGACTGGACTCTCACTATTATGTTAGATACACTATGGACTGGACTCTCACACTATTATGTTAGATCCACTATGGACTGAACTCACACTATTATGTTAGATCCACTATGGACTGAACTCACACTATTATGTTAGATCCACTATGGACTGGACTCTCACTATTATGTTAGATCCACTATGGACTGGACTCTCACACTATTATGTTAGATCCACTATGGACTGGACTCTCTCACTATTATGTTAGATCCACTATGGTCTGAACTCACACTATTATGTTAGATCCACTCTAGACTGGACTCCCACACTATTATGTTAGATCCACTATGGACTGAACTCACACTATTATGTTAGATCCACTATGGACTGGACTCACACTATTATGTTAGATCCACTATGGACTGGACTCACACTATTATGTTAGATCCACTATGGACTGAACTCACACTATTATGTTAGATCCACTATGGACTGGACTCTCACTATTATGTTAGATCCACTATGGACTGGACTCTCACTATTATGTTAGATCCACTATGGACTGGACTCTCACACTATTATATTAGATCCACTATGGACTGGACTCTCACTATCATGTTAGATCCACTATGGACTGGACTCTCACTATTATGTTAGATCCACTATGGACTGAACTCAATCTATTATGTTAGATCCACTATGGACTGAACTCTCACTATTATGTTAGATCCACTATGGACTGGACTCACACTATTATGTTAGATCCACTATGGACTGGACTCTCACACTATTATGTTAGATCCACTATGGACTGGACTCTCACTATCATGTTAGATCCACTATGGACTGAACACACACTATTATGTTAGATCCACTATGGACTGGACTCTCACACTATTATGTTAGATCCACTATGGACTGGACTCTCACTATTATGTTAGATCCACTATGGACTGGACTCTCACACTTTTATGTTAGATCCACTATGGACTGGACTCTCACTATTATGTTAGATCCAGTATGGACTGGACTCTCACTACTACGTTAGATCCACTATGCACTGGACTGTCACACTATTATGTTAGATCCACTATGGACTGGACTCTCACTATTATGTTAGATCCACTATGGACTGAACTCACACTATTATTATTATTATTATTATTTTTTTTTTTCTGTCTTGCCACTGGTGAGGGCGGTCGCATCTCTCTCCGCTCCCTCCTTCCCTCCCTGCTTGCTCTCTTTGTTTTTGTCTTGTTTGAACTATTTTGAAGCCTCTTTTCTTGAGCTGTCCTCAAATCTAAACATCAAAATGAATTTGATCAACTGGACTCTCGACGCAATTGACACAGTCTTTTCGACAAGGAAAAGAGGTTCGGGGGAGCCTGGCTGCCCTGATGGAACCATTGCTGCGGGGTACGTGAGAGATTCCTGGAATACTTGGAGAATCATGTGCCTCTCAGTCCTTTCCATCGAGGACGTGGAAGACATCTACCTATTTGGAGCTGTGATCGCAGGGCATTTGCTGATTGGGCTGGGCATTGCTCTGGTGTATCGTCAAATTCGGAAGACGATGGCAGCCACTCAAGGGGCCAACAGGCTGTTCAACGCAATGGAAGGAATGGGTCGTGCTGTGGGATCACAGACTGGAGCGATTGCTGATTTGAATCGCAAGGTAGATTCGATCTTGATGATGTTACAGAAAGAATAAATTGGAATTGTCAGAGCCAGCATATAGAGCAGGAATGTCATTGTTTTGACTGCTCGAAGAAAAAAACAACATCTTAATCTACGATTTGACTCCCTCGAATGGCCTTGAGGAACAGGCTGTTTGAAAACACTCCCCCGAGGACTCCTCAAAGATGGACGCTTTTGACCTTTCCCTTTTCTTCAAAAGCACCTGGGTCGGACTCTTGAACTCTTGAACTCTTGGGGCCGGCCTCGGCCCATAAAGACAATCCAACATCTCACCCAAGTTAATTGGGCATACATGCACGCACATACCCTTCCCCAATCAACGCCTTCACCACTGCTTTATTCCTCCGGGGTTGTGGGGGCTGAGCAGCGCTCAACAGCAGCTGCTGGCCTCCAAGGTCCTGTTGGATGACTTTGTTGCGAGTTTGTTGTGATTAAATGTACCTTGTTTATGTGTGCCATGCTATGTGAGGTTTTTTTCCTCGGACTCAGTCTGGACCATTCCTGAGGGTCCAGCCTCAGACTGATATTTTTTTTACTTCCACCCTCCCCCCAATGTCACCTTTTTCCCACCTTTTTGAGGAGCGCCTAAGTGAGGCTGATCCGTTGGCGGTCCCGTCTTGTCTCCCTGTAACGTATGTCTGCTCTTAGCGGGATTGTGCCGAAAATGTAATTTCAGTTCTTATGTGTCTTGTACATGTAAGAATGGACAATAAAGCTGATTGATTGATTATGTTAGATCCACTATGGACTGGACTCTCACTATTATGTTAGATCCACTATGGACTGGACTCTCGCTAATATGTTAGATCCACTATGGACTGGACTCTCACTATTATGTTAGATCCACTGTGGACTGGACTCTCACTATTATGTTAGATCCACTATGGACTGGACTCTCACACTATCATGTTAGATCCACTATGGACTGGACTCTCACTATTATGTTAGATCCACTATGGACTGGACTCTCGCTAATATGTTAGATCCACTATGGACTGGACTCTCACTATTATGTTAGATCCACTGTGGACTGGACTCTCACTATTATGTTAGATCCACTATGGACTGGACTCTCACACTATCATGTTAGATCCACTATGGACTGGACTCTCGCTATTATGTTAGATCCACTATGGACTGGACTCACACTATCATGTTAGATCCACTATGGACTGGACTCCCACTATTATGTTAGATCCACTATGGACTGGACTCTCACACTATTATGTTAGATCCACTATGGACTGAACTCACACTATTATGTTAGATCCACTATGGACTGGACTCTCACACTATTATGTTAGATCCACTATGGACTGAACTCTCACTATTATGTTAGATCCACTATGGACTGGACTCTCACTATTATGTTAGATCCACTATGGACTGAACTCACACTATTATGTTAGATCCACTATGGACTGGACTCTCACACTATTATGTTAGATCCACTATGGACTGGACTCTCACACTATTATGTTAGATCCACTATGGACTGGACTCTCACACTATTATGTTAGATCCACTATGGACTGGACTCTCACTATTATATTAGATCCACTATGGACTGGACTCTCACTCTTATGTTAGATCCACTATGGACTGGACTCTCACTATTATGTTGGATCCACTATGGACTGGACTCTCACACTATTATGTTAGATCCTCTATGGACTGGACTCTCACACTATTATGTTAGATCCACTATGGACTGGACTCTCACACTATTATGTTAGATCCACTATGGACTGAACTCTCACACTATTATGTTAGATACACTATGGACTGGACTCTCACTATCATGTTAGATCCACTATGGACTGGACTCTCACACTATTATGTTAGATCCTCTATGGACTGGACTCTCACACTATTATGTTAGATCCACTATGGACTGGACTCTCACACTATTATGTTACATCCACTATGGACTGGACTCTCACACTATTATGTTAGATCCACTATGGACTGGACTCTCACACTATTATATTAGATCCACTATGGACTGGACTCTCACACTATTATGTTAGATCCACTATGGACTGGACTCTCACACTATTATGTTAGATCCACTATGGACTGGACTCTCACTATTATGTTAGATCCACTATGGACTGGACTCTCACACTATTATGTTAGATCCACTATGGACTGGACTCTCACACTATCATGTTAGATCCACTATGGACTGGACTCTCACTATTATGTTAGATCCACTATGGACTGGACTCTCACACTATTATGTTAGATCCACTATGGACTGGACTCACACTATCATGTTAGATCCACTATGGACTGGACTCACACTATCATGTTAGATCCACTATGGACTGGACTCACACTATCATGTTAGATCCACTATGGACTGGATGGCAGCAGTGTGTGAATGTGTAAATAGTGTCCTTGACTACCTTGAAAGTACCCACAAGTACAACTCAAGTTCTATTCGTGTCCGCGGTGTGCAGAAACCACACATGTCCACTAGAGAGGACGTATTTAACGGCGGAGCGCCTAAAGCTCTCGCGGCTATTTGGAGTGAAGTAAACACGGCGTCTCAATCTGTGTCAGCCCGCACTTGGAAGACGTCGCCGCGTGTGTGTTTGCGCCATATAGAAGTGCCACCTCGCAGCGGCATGACTTTAGCGACGACAACAACGGTCATGCTACAGACGGAGAGGGGGTGGGGTGACGGGGTGTCATTTGTCAGTGCTCTCGTTCGGGGTTCAAAAAGTAGTCTTTGTCTCATCCAACACCTTTTATTTTGGGAACTGAGAAATCTGTTCAGGGGCCCTAACATTTCTTTCCCAACTGTCAGGGTGTCACTTTGTCACGGGGGAGGAGACGAGCTGCCACCCCCAGTCCGTCTGTATGTGGTGAGGCTGTAAACATGCAAGGTGTGCCAGGTGCCAGGTGCCAGGGAACTTTACAGTCCAATAACAGTCTCGCTACTTTTCAGGTTTTGGGTTCCACTCAACAGTTCTAGAAACAATTACTAATTTTTTTTTTTTTTAAACAGGATTAACATTAAGTACCACCATAATGACAACATTAAATACAGTAGTGTAGTAGACCTAAGTATTCATTAAGTACCACCATAATGACAACATTAAATACAGTAGTGTAGTAGACCTAAGTATTCATTAAGTACCACCATAATGACAGCATTAAATACAGTAGTGTAGTAGACCTAAGTATTCATTAAGTACCACCATAATGACAACATTAAATACAGTAGTGTAGTAGACCTAAGTATTCATTAAGTACCACCATAATGACAACATTAAATACAGTAGCGTAGTAGACCTAAGTATTCATTAAGTACCACCATAATGACAACATTAAATACAGTAGTGTAGTAGACCTAAGTATTCATTAAGTACCACCATAATGACAACATTAAATACAGTAGTGTAGTAGACCTAAGTATTCATTAAGTACCACCATCATGACAACATTAAATACAGTAGTGTAGTAGACCTAAGTATTCATTAAGTACCACCATAATGACATTAAATACAGTAGTGTAGTAGACCTAAGTATTCATTAAGTACCACCATAATGACAACAATAAATACAGTAGTGTAGTAGACCTAAGTATTCATTAAGTACCACCATAATGACAACATTAAATACAGTAGTGTAGTAGACCTAAGTATTCATTAAGTACCACCATAATGACAACATTAAATACAGTAGTGTAGTAGACCTAAGTATTCATTAAGTACCACCATAATGACATTAAATACAGTAGTGTAGTAGACCTAAGTATTCATTAAGTACCACCATAATGACATTAAATACAGTAGTGTAGTAGACCTAAGTATTCATTAAGTACCACCATAATGACAACAATAAATACAGTAGTGTAGTAGACCTAAGTATTCATTAAGTACCACCATAATGACATTAAATACAGTAGTGAAGTAGACCTAAGTATTCATTAAGTACCACCATTATGACAACAATAAATACAGTAGTGTAGTAGACCTAAGTATTCATTAAGTACCACCATAATGACAACATTAAATACAGTAGTGTAGTAGACCTAAGTATTCATTAAGTACCACCATAATGACAACATTAAATACAGTAGTGTAGTAGACCTAAGTATTCATTAAGTACCACCATAATGACAACATTAAATACAGTAGTGTAGTAGATCTAAGTATTCAGTAAGTACCACCATAATGACAACATTAAATACAGTAGTGTAGTAGACCTAAGTATTCATTAAGTACCACCATAATGACATTAAATACAGTAGTGTAGTAGACCTAAGTATTCATTAAGTACCACCATAATGACAACATTAAATACAGTAGCGTAGTAGACCTAAGTATTCATTAAGTACCACCATAATGACAACATTAAATACAGTAGTGTAGTAGACCTAAGTATTCATTAAGTACCACCATAATGACAACATTAAATACAGTAGTGTAGTAGACCTAAGTATTCATTAAGTACCACCATAATAACATTAAATACAGTAGTGTAGTAGACCTAAGTATTCATTAAGTACCACCATAATGACATTAAATACAGTAGTGTAGTAGACCTAAGTATTCATTAAGTACCACCATAATGACAACATTAAATACAGTAGTGTAGTAGACCTAAGTATTCATTAAGTACCACCATAATGACATTAAATACAGTAGTGTAGTAGACCTAAGTATTCATTAAGTACCACCATAATGACAACATTAAATACAGTAGTGTAGTAGACCTAAGTATTCATTAAGTACCACCATAATGACAACATTAAATACAGTAGCGTAGTAGACCTAAGTATTCATTAAGTACCACCATAATGACAACATTAAATACAGTAGTGTAGTAGACATAAGTATTCATTAAGTACCACCATAATGACAACATTAAATACAGTAGCGTAGTAGACCTAAGTAATCATTAAGTACCACCATAATGACAACATTAAATACAGTAGTGTAGTAGACCTAAGTATTCATTAAGTACCACCATAATGACAACATTAAATACAGTAGTGTAATAGACATAAGTATTCATTAAGTACCACCATAATGACAACATTAAATACAGTAGCGTAGTAGACCTAAGTAATCATTAAGTACCACCATAATGACAACATTAAATACAGTAGTGTAGTAGACCTAAGTATTCATTAAGTACCACCATAATGACAACATTAAATACAGTAGTGTAGTAGACCTAAGTATTCATTAAGTACCACCATAATGACATTAAATACAGTAGTGTAGTAGACCTAAGTATTCATTAAGTACCACCATAATGACAACATTAAATACAGTAGTGTAGTAGACCTAAGTATTCATTAAGTACCACCATAATGACAACATTAAATACAGTAGTGTAGTAGACCTAAGTATTCATTAAGTACCACCATAATGACAACATTAAATACAGTAGCCTAGTAGACCTAAGTATTCATTAAGTACCACCATAATGACAACATTAAATACAGTAGCCTAGTAGACCTAAGTATTCATTAAGTACCACCATAATGACAACATTAAATACAGTAGTGTAGTAGACCTAAGTATTCATTAAGTACCACCATAATGACAACATTAAATACAGTAGTGTAGTAGACCTAAGTATTCATTAAGTACCACCGTGATGACAACATTAAATACAGTAGCTTAGTAGACCTAAGTATTCATTAAGTACCACCATAATGACAACATTAAATACAGTAGCGTAGTAGACCTAAGTATTCATTAAGTACCACCATAATGACAACATTAAATACAGTAGTGTAGTAGACCTAAGTATTCATTAAGTACCACCATAATAACATTAAATACAGTAGTGTAGTAGACCTAAGTATTCATTAAGTACCACCATAATGACATTAAATACAGTAGTGTAGTAGACCTAAGTATTCATTAAGTACCACCATAATGACAACATTAAATACAGTAGTGTAGTAGACCTAAGTATTCATTAAGTACCACCATAATGACATTAAATACAGTAGTGTAGTAGACCTAAGTATTCATTAAGTACCACCATAATGACAACATTAAATACAGTAGTGTAGTAGACCTAAGTATTCATTAAGTACCACCATAATGACAACATTAAATACAGTAGTGTAGTAGACCTAAATATTCATTAAGTACCACCATAATGACATTAAATACAGTAGTGTAGTAGACCTAAGTATTCATTAAGTACCACCATAATAACATTAAATACAGTAGTGTAGTAGACCTAAGTATTCATTAAGTACCACCATAATGACAACATTAAATACAGTAGTGTAGTAGACCTAAGTATTCATTAAGTACCACCATAATGACAACATTAAATACAGTAGTGTAGTAGACCTAAGTATTCATTAAGTACCACCATAATGACATCATTAAATACAGTAGTGTAGTAGACCTAAGTATTCATTAAGTACCACCATAATGACAACATTAAATACAGTAGCGTAGTAGACCTAAGTATTCATTAAAAACAAGGCAGAGTTTTTTTGTAACAAGTACATTGAATATTTTGTATTATTGCACACAGTTTGAACAGTAACACTGTGTTGGAATAAAGATAAATTAAACACTGCACCATATTTTCCGGACTATAGAGCGCACCGGTATATTAGCCACACCCGCTACATTTTGGGAAAACATTTGTTTCACCTTATCTTAGCCGCACCGGACTATAAGCCGCAGATATTTACGTCGTGAAATTAGTTATTTACACATAAATATTTCGTAAATGTTTATTAACATACCTTAATTTTTTCTAAATGGTGTCTGTAACAGGGCAGTAAAACGGCTGATCAAACAAAACAGAAGTCATGGTCATGGACCCACTAGCTGCGCAAGCTAGCTCTCCAATCAGCTAACCAGACTCAATAACTCCATGGTGATGTTTTGGTGAATTTTCTGTGAAATTGGTGAAACTGAAATAATACAAAAATAATGGGACACATTACGATTAGAACATCGTTAAAAAACTCTTTGTTTTGTAGTAAGGGACCATGTGACTTCCTGTTAGTGTCCGCATCAGCAAACTTTTTTATTCATACCAAAGACTATAAAAATGGGAGGCGTTACCTCCCTGCTTGCATCAAGGGTTGGAATTGGGGGTTAAATCACCAAAAATGATTCCCGAGCGGGGCCACCGCTGCTGCCCACTGCTCCCCTCACCTCCCAGTGGGTCAAATGCAGAAAATAATTTCGTCATGGGTAACTTGAACTTTTATTGTTTTTGAGCCAAACCAGCACCTGCGGTCACTCGTCCCACAAGCGTAGCTCCTCTCCTTTCTGGCGTCGCTGTGCCCGCAGCCTCCTGGGCGGTGATGCCATCCAGCCATTAGCGCTGATAATGAAGGCAGGGAGGGGGGCGGGGCCTGGGTGGCACGGCGCCTGCTCCAGGGTAAATTGCCTGGTGATGGCGGCCTGAGATGAGAACGCAGCGTCACCTTCACAGGCGGATGACATCATCCTGCGTGGCATTATTCATCCTTTCATGTTGGCTTCCTCGTGTGCCGTCTGGGAACCATTGTCCACTGCAGTGGACGTTTGTGTTTGGCATGACAAGGTTACTTCTTTTCACAATTGTGTATCTCTGAAAAGCACCAAAAAACAAACGTCCACTACAGAGGACACTGATTCCCAAGATGGTATAATCCCCTAAGAACCAGCGTCCACTACAGTGGACGTTTGTGTTTGTCATAACAAGGTTGCTTCTTTTCACAATTGTGTATCTCTGAAAAGCACCAAAAACAAACGTCCACTACAGAGGACACTGATTCCCAAGATGGTATAATCCCCTAAGAACCAGCGTCCACTACAGTGGACGTTAGTGTTTGTCATAACAAGGTTACTTCTTTTCAGAATTGTGTATCTCTGAAAAGCTCCAAAAACAAACGTCCACTACAAAGGACGCTGATTCTCAGTATGTTTAAAAAAAAATTAAAAAAAATTAAAAATTAAATCAACATAAAAAACACAATATATACATTATATATCAATATAGATCAATACAGTCTGCAGGGATACAGTCCGTAAGCACACATGATTGTATTTCTTTATAAAAAAAAAATATAAAAAAAATAAAAATAAATAAATAAAAAAAAATCCCGTGCATTTTAGGTCACGTGGTTCTCAGACAGCGTCCACTGCAGTGGACATTTGTGTTTTGTACAACCAGGTTATTTCGTGTCAAAATTGTGCAACGCTAATAAACACGCTGATAAAAGAAATAAACTTAAAACAAAAACAAATGTCCACTGCAAAGGACGCCGATTCTCAAGATGGTATAATCCCCCAAGAACCAGCGTCCACTACAGTGGACATTTGTGTTTGGCATAACAAGGTTACTTCTTTTCACAATTGTGTATCTCTGAAAAGCTCCAAAAACAAACGTCCACTACAAAGGACGCTGATTCTCAGTATGTTATATCAGTGGTTCCCAACCACCGGGCGGCAGCCCGGTACCGGTCCGCGGACCGATTGGTACCGGGCGGACCGATTGGTACCGGGCCGCACAAGTAATTAAAAAAAAAAAAAAAAAGAAAAAAGAAAAAAAAAGATATATATATATATATATATATATATATTTTTTTTTTAAATTAAATCAACATAAAAAACACAATATATATACATTATATATTAAAATAGATCAATACAGTCTGCAGGGATACAGTCCGTAAGCAGACATGATTGTATTTCTTTATGAAAAAAAAAAAAAAAAAAAAAAAAAAAAATCTCGTCCATTTTAGGTCACGTGGTTCTCAGACAGCGTCCACTGCAGTGGACATTTGTGTTTTGTACAACAAAGTTATTTCTTGTCAAAATTGTGCAACACTAATAAACACACTGATAAAAGAAATAAACTTAAAACAAAAACAAATGTCCACTGCAAAGGACGCCGATTCTCAAGATGGTATAATCCCCCAAGAACCGGCGTCCACTACAGTGGACATTTGTGTTTGTCATAACAAGGTTACTTCTTTTCACAATTGTGTATCTCTGAAAAGCTCCAAAAACAAACGTCCACTACAGAGGACGCTGATTCTCAGTATGTTATATCAGTGGTCCCCAACCACCGGGCGGCAGCCCGGTACCGGTCCGCGGACAGATTGGTACCGGGCCGCAAAAGTAATTAAAAAAATAAAATAAAAAAAAAATAAAAAAATAAAAAACTGTATTGATCTATTTTAATATATAATGTATATATATTGTGTTTTTTATGTTGATTTAATTTAAAAAAATAAATAAATAAATATATATATATATATATATATATATATATATATATATATATATATATATATATATATATATATATATATATATATATATATATATATATATATATATATATATATATATATATATATATATATATATATATTTTTTTTAAAATAAATAAATATATATATATATATATATATATATATATATATATATATATATATATATATATATATATATATATATATATATATATATATATATATATATATATATATATATATATATATATATATATATATATTTTTTTTTTTTTTTTTTAAATTAAATCAACATAAAAAACACAATATATATATACATTATATATTAAAATAGATCAATACAGTCTGCAGGGATACAGTCCGTAAGCACACATGATTGTATTTCTTTATGAAAAAATAAATTAAAAAAAAATCCCGTCCATTTTAGGTCACGTGGTTCTCAGACAGCGTCCACTGCAGTGGACATTTGTGTTTTGTACAACAAAGTTATTTCTTGTCAAAATTGTGCAACGCTAATAAACACGTTGATAAAAGAAATACACTTAAAACAAAAACAAATGTCCACTGCAAAGGACGCCGATTCTCACGATGGTATAATCCCCCAAGAACCAGCGTCCACTACAGTGGACATTTGTGTTTGGCATAACAAGGTTACTTCTTTTCAGAATTGTGTATCTCTGAAAAGCACCAAAAACAAACGTCCACTACAGAGGACACTGATTCTCAGTATGTTATATCACCTTGAAAAGCAGCATCATGATTTTTAGGATGTTTGAACCCAAAGCAGCGTCCACTGCAGTGGACATTTGTGTTTTGTACAACAAAGTTATTGCTTGTCAAAATAGTGCAACACTAGTAAAATAAATACACCCGAAACAAATGTCCACTACAGAGGACGCTGATTCCCAGTATGTTATATCATCTTGAACAGCATTTAATGATTTCCAGGATGTTCTGACCCTGTAAGAAGCAGCGTCCACTGCAGTGGACATTTGTGTTTTGCACAACAAGGTTGTTTCTTGTCAGAATTGTGTAACTCTGATTGAAGAGATGCACCCAAAAAAACAACAAATGTCCACTACAGAGGACGCTGATGGTTTTAACCCCTTGAGAACCAGCGTCCACTGCAGTGGACATGTGTGCATAACAGTGTTTTTGTTTAATGTTCTTTGCAGAATTATGCAATTAAAATAAAATAAATACACCAAAAACAAACGTCCATTTTAGGTCACGTGGTTCTCAGACAGCGTCCACTGCAGTGGACATTTGTGTTTTGCACAACAAGGTTGTTTCTTGTCAGGATTGTGTAACTCTGATTGAAGAGATGCACCCAAAAAAAAACAAATGTCCACTACAGAGGACGCTGATGGTTTTAACCCCTTGAGAACCAGCGTCCACTGCAGTGGACATGTGTGCATAACAGTGTTTTTGTTTAATGTTCTTTGCAGAATTATGCAATTAAAATAAAATAAATACACCAAAAACAAAACGTCCCTTTTAGGTCACATGGTTCTCAGACAGCGTCCACTGCAGTGGACATTTGTGTTTTGCACAACAAGGTTGTTTCTTGTCAGGATTGTGAAACTCTGATTGAAAGGATGCACCAAAAAACAAATGTCCACTACAGAGGACGCTGATGGTTTTAACCCCTTGAGAACCAGCGTCCACTGCAGTGGACATGTGTGCATAACAGTGTTTTTGTTTAATGTTCTTTGCAGAATCATGCAATTAAAATAAAATAAATACACCAAAAACAAACGTCCATTTTAGGTCACATGGTTCTCAGACAGCGTCCACTGCAGTGGACATTTGTGTTTTGCACAACAAGGTTGTTTCTTGTCAGAATTGTGTAACTCTGATTGAAGAGATGCACCCAAAAAAAAAACAAATGTCCACTACAGAGGACGCTGATGTTTTTAACCCCTTGAGAAGCAGCGTCCACTACAGTGGACATGTGTGCATAACAGTGTTTTTGTTTAATGTTCTTTGCAGAATTATGCAATTAAAATAAAATAAATACACCAAAAACAAACGTCCATTTTAGGTCACGTGGTTCTCAGACAGCGTCCACTGCAGTGGACATTTGTGTTTTGCACAACAAGGTTGTTTCTTGTCAGAATTGTGTAACTCTGATTGAAGAGATGCACCCAAAAAAAAAACAAATGTCCACTACAGAGGACGCTGATGGTTTTAACCCCTTGAGAACCAGCGTCCACTGCAGTGGACATGTGTGCATAACAGTGTTTTTGTTTAATGTTCTTTGCAGAATTATGCAATTATAATAAAATAGATACACCGGGCATTCTGCTCCGCCGCTCCCAGTCTGTGGAACGCTCTCCCTGACCACCTGAGGGCACCACAGACTGTAGATGCTTTTAAAAAAGGCTTAAAAACCTATTGGCGGCTGTTCTAGTTTTTAATTGTATTTTTTTTTTTAATTATCTTTTTATTTTTTTAATACACTGTAGCACTTTGAGGTTGTTTACTCAATGTAAAGTGCTTTTTACAAATAAAATCTATTATTATTATTATTATCAAAAACATATATGTTATATTTTATATTGCTACTACGGTACATGTGTAGTACTGTAGTAGCAATATAAAATATATGCAATATTTACATAATATATGTACAGTATATGGTATATATATTGATATATTATATTATATGTTTATATCATATATATATATATATATATATATATATATATATATATATATATATATATATATATATATATATATATATATATATATATATATATATATATATATATATATACAAATATATAAATATATATATACATATATATATATATATATATACATATATATATATATATATATATATATATATATATATATATATATATATATATATATATATATATATATATATATATATATATATATATATATATATATATATATATATATATATATATATATATATATATATATATATATATATATATATATATATATATATATATATATATATGTATATATATATATATATATATATATATATATAACAATGACCATGTACAATATTACAGTATATGTAACAGCTGCAGCATAAAATAGAGAAAATAGACATTATAAACAAAGAGAGGTAGCTAACATAGAAGGTGTATATTATAATTATGCAATTATAATAAAATAAATACACCAAAACCAAACGTCCGCTACAGTGGACATACAGCAGGTGCTTAGCGTGACAGGTATTTGGTCTCAATGCTTGAACTTTGACAAAGGATCAAAAAGCAAACGTCCACTGTAGAGGACGCTGGTCCTCAGGGGGTGCAGGTTTCTATCTTGGCTGCAGACTTTGAAGAGCCTGTGAGGTCAGCTTTTCCATCCACGCTCCTGCAAATCCATTTTCCCAGCCAACGCACCGCAAATCAAGGCGGGCGTCACCAGAACACGCCGTAGGAAACATTAAGCCATCGCTACTTTCATGTAGGCTAGCATGCCCCCCCCCCCGCCCTCCCCCACACCCGCTTTGATGTGTTCACTTTTTTATGCTTTATTAATGACGCCACACCCGACTCTCCTTTAGCACCATCAGCTGCTGCCTTTTTTCCTTTTTTTGTTCCCCCTCGCCTCTTTGCTGCCATCCCGCCCGGCCTCTGAGCCCGCTCCTGGGATTGGCCTGTTGGAGAGGGGAGGGGGGCGAGGGGGATTATTATAGGTGCGAGGAGCGGGGGAGCGGGGCGGGGCAAAGGCCAATCAGAGGGCGTCGTGAGGGGAGGGCTGCCGTGGCATTGGTTGCCGTGGAGATCAGACACGTCTTCATCTCCCGGCTAAGTGACCCGGCTCTCGTTTCCAGAAAAAAAAGGCTAAAAAAAAACAAATCTTATGTGGTTTTGCAAGGTTTTTTTTGTGTGTTTTTTTTTTTTTTTGGTGAGGCAACAACACAATGGCGGTAGAATCGTCGCACTTCCCACATTCGCATGAAAACTGCGTGCAACATCTGCGACTTGAATAAGTGTTTTTGTGCGTCTCTCTCTCTCTCTCGGTGAAGTAGGAGTGCAGAACCTCACTTTTGTGTTGTTGTCCTTTTCTCAAGTCATCAACGGGCAATCTGTGGAGAAAAATCACGTATTCGCGCATTATTTCCTCTCAAATTGGGCTCTAGTCCAGTGTTTTTCAACCACTGAGATACAGTCTGGTATGCATCTAGTTTCACCTATTTGGGTTAA
Organism: Entelurus aequoreus; assembly: GCF_033978785.1. NCBI lineage: Eukaryota > Metazoa > Chordata > Actinopteri > Syngnathiformes > Syngnathidae > Entelurus > Entelurus aequoreus. The sequence goes on from NC_084734.1 coordinate 6,939,220, forward strand.
AAATATTGTTCGCAAAGCAGTAATTATAGTCTGCAAATGATGTGTTGTTGTTGTTGAGTGTCGGTGCTGTCCAGAGCTCGGCAGAGTAACCGTGTAATACTCTTCCATATCAGTAGGTGGCAGCAGGTAGCTAATTGCTTTGGGAAGGCTATGCAGAACGAAACTAAAACTGAACTGGCTACTAAGTAAGCAAAAACAGAATTCTGGACGACAGCAAAGACTTACTGTGGAGCAAAGACGGCGTCCACAAAGTACTGTGCCTTGGCTCCAAAAAGGTTGAAAAACACTGGGCTATGCAGAACAAAACTAAAACTGAACTGGCTACTAAGTAAGCAAAAACAGAATTCTGGACGACAGCAAAGACTTACTGTGGAGCAAAGACGGCGTCCACAAAGTACTGTGCCTTGGCTCCAAAAAGGTTGAAAAACACTGGGCTATGCAGAACAAAACTAAAACTGAACTGGCTACTAAGTAAGCAAAAACATAATTCTGGACGACAGCAAAGACTTACTGTGGAGCAAAGACAGAGTACATCCGAACATGACATGACCATCAACAATGTCCCCACAAAGAAGGATTAAAAACAACTGAAATATTCTTGATTGCTAAAACAAAAGTAGATGCGGGAAATATCGCCTTCAACTACTTAGTCTCAAGTGCCTTGTATTGACATTTTTATTTTTTACTCTGAGTACTTTTGTACTCTTACTTTTGTTTTTTGTTTTTGTTTTGAGTGACAGCAGGGGTAGGGTAGGGGATGAAGAGGGTTTGAATTTGTTGTTAATGTGAATGTGAAATCAATAAAAGTAACTATGAAAGAAAGAAAAACAGAATGCTGGACGACAGCAAAGACTTACTGTGGAGCAAAGACAAAGTACATCCGAACATGACATGACAATCAACAATGTCCCCGCAAAGAAGGATAAAAAACAACTGAAATATTCTTGATTGCTAAAACAAAGTAGATGCGGGAAATATCGCTCAAAGGAAGACATGAAACTGCTACAGGAAAATACCAAAAAAAGAGAAAAAGCCAGCAAAATAGGAGTGCAAGACAAGAAGTAAAACACTACACACCGGAAAACAGCAGAAAAGTCCAAATAAGTCAGGGTGTGATGTGACAGGTGGTGACAGTACACCTACTTTGAGACAAGAGCTATAGTGATGCATGCTTGGTTATGCTTTATATCCAACAATTGCGACAACAACTTTTTACTGTTAACTGAGTTTTGTTTTTTAATGATTTCTGCTGGTGGTGTGCAAAAAATGTGCCTTGGCTCCAAAAAGGTTGAAAACCACTGGTCTATGCAGAACGAAACTAAAACTGGACTGGCTACAAAGTAAACAAAAACAGAATGCTGGACGACAGCAAAGACTTACTGTGGAGCAAAGACAATGTGCATCCGAACATGACATGACCATCAACAATGTCCCCGCAAAGAAGGATAAAAAAACAACTGAAATATTCTTGATTGCTAAAACAAAGTAGATGCGGGAAATATCGCTCAAAGGAAGACATGAAACTGCTACAGGAAAATATAAAAAAAAGACTAAAAAACACCAAAATAGGAGCGCAAGACAAGAAGTAAAACACTACACACAGGAATACAGCAGAAAAGTCCAAATAAGTCAGGGTGTGATGTGACAGGTGGTGACAGTACACCTACTTTGAGACAAGAGCTATAGTGATGCATGCTTGGTTATGCTTTAAAGTTTTTTGATTGATTGATTGAGACTTTTATTAGTAGATTGCACAGTACAGTACATATTACGTACAATTGATGGTAACACCCCGATAAGTTTTTCGACTTGTTTAAGTCGGGGTCCACGTAGTCAATTCATGGTAAGTCATATCCACTTTTTATTGTCAACTGAGTTTAGTTTTTGAAAGATTTCTGCGGGTGGTGTGCCTCCGCATTTTTTCAACGCAAAAAATGTGCCTTGGCTCCAAAAAGGTTGAAAACCACTGGTCTATGCAGAACAAAACTAAAACTGAACTGGCTACAAAGTCAACCAAAACAGAATGCTGGACGACAGCAAAGACTTACTGTGGAGCAAAGACAATGTAAAACCGAACATGACATGACCATCAACAATGTCCCCACAAAGAAGGACTAAAAACAACTGAAATATTCTTGATTGCTAAAACAAAGTAGATGCTTTAAAGTCATACCCAACAATTGCGACAACGATTTTTCACTGTCGACTGAGTTTGGTTTTTGAAAGATTTCTGCGGGTGGTGTGCCTCCGCATTTTTTTAACGCAAAAAATGTGCCTTGGCTCCAAAAAGGTTGAAAAACACTGGGCTATGCAGAACAAAACTAAAACTGAACTGGCTACAAAGTCAACCAAAACAGAATGCTGGACGACAGCAAAGACTTAATGTGGAGCAAAGACAAAGTACATCCGAACATGACATGACAATCAACAATGTCCCCACAAAGAAGGACTAAAAACAACTGAAATATTCTTGATTGCTAAAACAAAGTAGATGCTTTAAAGTCATACCCAACAATTGCGACAACGACTTTTTACTGTCGACTGAGTTTGGTTTTTGAAAGATTTCTGCGGGTGGTGTGCCTACGCATTTTTTCAACGCAAAAAATGTGCCTTGGCTCCAAAAAGGTTGAAAAACACTGGGGTATGCAGAACGAAACTAAAACTGAACTAAGTAAACCAAAACAGAATGCTGGACGACAGCAAAGACTTACTGTGGAGCAAAGACAATGTACATCTAAATATGACATGACTATCAACAATGTCCCCACAAATGTCTCCAAAAAGGTTGAAAACCACTGCCTTATAGTCAGTTGAGTGTCTGAATGACGGCGTGTTTAGACCTCAATAAGAGCTTACGTGATCCACGAGGCTCGTCACGAGGCCAAAGGTGGTCTTCAGAAGGGCCCTCCTGCCCACTTCCTTCCTGCCTTTTGCCTTCCGTTGCCCTTCCGCCAGCTCCTGGCTGCTTGATCTCCTGCAGACTCCCACGTGGGGAGAAGTGACGCCTCTCACGGCAGCATTTGATGTGGAAATCTTCTCCCCGTTGAATGACGCCATTTGAACGCTTGAGCTCCAAATCCCGCGTCTTCAAGGCGCCGCCGACATTTCACTGAGAGACTTAGCGGCGTGTAAATGTCCTCCTTCCAACGCTACAATCCGCACGCAAAGTGTCAATCAAGCTCGGCTGGAAAGACGAGGGGGGGGGGGGGGTGTCCAAACTTTTTCCCCTGAGAAAACACAGAATAAAAATACTTTATTAGTCCATAACTCGTGAATTAGTCCACCTGTCATAAAAACAAGAACACTTTGTACACACTAAAAAAATGCTGGGTTATTTTCTTAACCCAATTCATGAGTTGCTAGTGTTGGGTTACATTTTGGAGTTATTTTTATGAATAGCAACCCATTTTTTGGGTTATAAGGGTATTATTTTAACTCGAAATTATGAACCATTTTTGGGTTGTTTTTCAACAAGTAACACATTTTTGTGTAAAAGGCTTTTTATTTTTTTATTAAAAAGTTACATTTTTATTGAAGGGATTTTTTTTATGGATTAATCTCATTAACATTATTTACAATCACCCAACATTTAGTTGTCATAACTCAACTTTTTTGGGTTAGATAATTCAACCCAAAAGTTGAGTTATGATAACTAAATGTTAATGAAATTAATCCATAAAAAAATTCCCTTCAATAAAAATGTAACTTTTTAATAAAAAATAAAGCCTTTTACCCAAAAATGTTTAGCAACTTCACAAAAGCTGTTTTGGGGTAATAAAAGGACTATTTGTTGTATGCCAAAAAACAACAATGTCATTTTTTACACACAATTTTTGGTTAAATAATTCAATCCAATAGTTTAGATTGGAATAACCAACATTTACTAATCATAAACTCAAATTTTGGGTTAAATAATTCAACCCAATAGTATAGTTGGGAATAACCCAACATTTAGTTATCATAACTCAACTTTTTGGTTAAATAATTCAATGCAAAAGTTAGGCTGAAAAAATTAACCTAAAATGTTGAGTTAAAATAACTCAAATAAGGGATTTGTCCTTTTCTGAACCAGCAGTTGGGTTAAAATTGGGTTATTTTTTAACCCAACATATTTTAGTGTGTAGAAAATGACATTGTTGTTTTTTGGCATACAACAAATAGTAATTTTATTACCCAAAAAACAGCTTTTGTGTACTTGCTAAACATTTTTGGGTAAAAGGCTTTATTTTTTATTAAAAAGTTACATTTTAATTGAAGGGATTTTCTTATAGATTAATCTCATTAACATTATTTACAATAACCCAACATTTAGTTATCATAACTCAACTTTTTTGGTTAAATAATTCAACCCAAAAGTTGACTAAATGTTGGGTTATTCCCAACCATACTATTGGGTTGAATTATTTAACCCAAAAAAGTTGAGTTATGATAACTAAATGTTGGGTGATTGTAAATAATGTTAATGAGATTAATCCATAAAAAAATCCCTTCATTAAAAATGTAACTTTTTAATAAAAAATAAAGCCTTTTACCCAAAAATGTTTAGCAACTTCACAAAAGCTGTTTTTGGGTAATAAAAGGACTATTTGTTGTATGCCATAAAACAACAATGTCATTTTCTACACACTAAAATATGTTGGGTTAAAAAATAACCCAATTTTAACCCAATTGCTGGTTCAGAAAAGGACAAATCCCTTATTTGAGTTATTTTAACTCAACATTTTGGGTACATTTTTTCAACCGAACTTTTGCATTTAATTATTTAACCAAAAAGTTGAGTTATGGTAACTAAATGTTGGGTTATTCCCAACTATACTATTGGGTTGAATTATTTAACCCAAAAATTTAGTTTATGATAAGTAAATGTTGGGTTATTCCTAACCAAACTATTGGGTTGAATTATTTAACCTAAAAGTTGAGTTATGATAACTAAATGTTGGGTGATTGTAAATAATGTTATTTAAAAAATTCCCTTCAAGAAAACAAGAACACTTTGTACACACTAAAACATGTTGGGTTATTTGGTTAACCCAATTTATGAGTTGCTAGTGTTGGGTTACATTTTGGAGTTCTTTTTATGAATAGCAACCCATTTTTTGGGTTATAAGGGTATTATTTTAACTCGAAATTATGAACCATTTTTGGGTTGTTTTTCAACAAGTAACACATTTTTGTATAAAAGGCTTTTTGTTTTTTTTATTAAAAAGTCACATTTTTATTGAAGGGATTTTTTTATGGATTAATCTCATTAGCATTATTTACAATAACCCAACATTTAGTTATCATAACTCAGTTAAATAATTCAACCCAAAAGTTGAGTTATGATAACTAAATGTTGGGTGATTGTAAATAATGTTAATGAGATTAATCCATAAAAAAAAATCCCTTCAATAAAAATGTAACTTTTTAATAAAAAATAAAGCCTTTTACTCAAAAATGTTTAGCAACTTCACAAAAGCTGTTTTTTGGGTAATAAAAGGACTATTTGTTGTATGCCAAAATGTTGAGTTAAAATAACTCAAATAAGGGATTTGTCCTTTTCTGAACCAGCAGTTGGGTTAAAATTGGGTTATTTTTTAACCCAACATATTTTAGTGTGTAGAAAAAGACATTGTTGTTTTTTTGGCATACAAAAAATAGTCATTTTATTACCCAAAAACAGCTTTTGTGAACTTGCTAAACATTTTTGGGTAAAAGGCTTTCTTTTATTATTAAAAAGTAAAATTTTTCTTGAAGGGATTTTTTAATGGATAAATCTCATTAACATTATTTACAATCACCCAACATTTAGTTATCATAACTTACCTTTTTTGGTTAAATAATTCAACCCAATAGTATGGTTGGGAATAACCCAACATTTAGTAATCATAAACTAAATTTTTGGGTTGAACTATTTAACCCAAAAGTTGAGTCATGATAACTAAATGTTGGGTTATTCCCAACCCAATAGTTTGGTTAGGAATAACCCAACATTTACTTATCATAAACTACATTTTTGGGTTAAATAATTCAACCCAATACTATGGTTGGGAATAACCCAACATTTAGTTACCATAACTCAACTTTTTGGTTAAATAATTAAATGCAAAAGTTCGGTTGAAAAAATGTACCCAAAATGTTGAGTTAAAATAACTCAAATAAGGGATTTGTCCTTTTCTGAACCAGCAGTTGGGTTAAAATTGGGTTATTTTTTAACCCAACATATTTTAGTGTGTAGAAAATGACATTGTTGTTTTATGGCATACAACAAATAGTCCTTTTATTACCCCAAAACAGCTTTTGTGAAGTTGCTAAACATTTTTGGGTAAAAGGCTTTATTTTTTATTAAAAAGTTACATTTTTATTGAAGAGAATTTTTTTATGGATTAATCTCATTAACATTATTTACAATAACCCAACATTTAGTTATCATAACTCAACTTTTTTGGTTAAATAATTCAACCCAAAAGTTGAGTTATGATAACTAAATGTTGGGCTATTCCCAACCATACTATTGGGTTGAATTATTTAACCCAAAAAAGTTGAGTTATGATAACTAAATGTTGGGTGATTGTAAATAATGTTAATGAAATGAATCCATTAAAAAAAATCCCTTCAATAAAAATGTAACTTTTTAATAAAAAATAAAGCCTTTTACCCAAAAATGTTTAGCAACTTCACAAAAGCTGTTTTTGGGGTAATAAAAGGACTATTTGTTGTATGCCAAAAAACAACAATGTCATTTTTTACACACAATTTTTGGTTAAATAATTCAATCCAATAGTTTAGATTGGAATAACCAACATTTACTTATCATAAACTCAATTTTTGGGTTAAATAATTCAACCCAATAGTATAGTTGGGAATAACCCAACATTTAGTTATCATAACTCAACTTTTTGGTTAAATAATTCAATGCAAAAGTTAGGCTGAAAAAATTAACCTAAAATGTTGAGTTAAAGTAACTCAAATAAGGGATTTGTCCTTTTCTGAACCAGCAGTTGGGTTAAAATTGGGTTATTTTTTAACCCAACATATTTTAGTGTGTAGAAAATGACATTGTTGTTTTTTGGCATACAACAAATAGTCCTTTTATTACCCAAAAACAGCTTTTGTGTACTTGCTAAACATTTTTGGGTAAAAGGCTTTATTTTTTTATTAAAAAGTTACATTTTTATTGAAGGGAATTTTTTATGGATTAATGTCATTAACATTATTTACAATAACCCAACATTTAGTTATCATAACTCAACTTTTTTTGGTTAGATAATTCAACCCAAAAGTTGAGTTATGATAAATAAATGTTGGGTTATTGTAAATAATGTTAATGAGATTAATCCGTAAGAAAATCCCTTCAATAAAAATGTAACTTTTTAATAAAAAATAAAGCCTTTTACCCAAAAATGTTTAGCAAGTACACAAAAGCTGTTTTTGGGTAATAAAAGGACTATTTCTTGTATGCCAAAAAACAACAATGTCATTTTTTACACACCATTTTTGGTTAAATAATTCAATCCAATAGTTTAGATTGGAATAACCAACATTTACTTATCATAAACTCAAATTTTGGGTTAAATAATTCAACCCAATAGTATAGTTGGGAATAACCCAACATTTAGTTATCATAACTCAACTTTTTGGTTAAATAATTCAATGCAAAAGTTAGGCTGAAAAAATTAACCTAAAATGTTGAGTTAAAGTAACTCAAATAAGGGATTTGTCCTTTTCTGAACCAGCAATTGGGTTAAAATTGGGTTATTTTTTAACCCAACATGTGTGTAGAAAATGACATTGTTGTTTTTTGGCATACAACAAATAGTAATTTTATTACCCAAAAACAGCTTTTGTGTACTTGCTAAACATTTTTGGGTAAAAGGCTTTATTTTTTATTAAAAATTTACATTTTTATTGAAGGAAATTTCTTATGGATTAATGTCATTAACATTATTTACAATAACCCAACATTTAGTTATCATAACTCAACTTTTTTGGTTAAATAATTCAACCCAAAAGTTGAGTTATGATAAATAAATGTTGGGTTATTGTAAATAATGTTAATGACATTAATCCGTAAGAAAATCCCTTCAATAAAAATGTAACTTTTTAATAAAAAATAAAGCCTTTTACCCAAAAATGTTTAGCAAGTACACAAAAGCTGTTTTTGGGTAATAAAATTACTATTTGTTGTATGCCAAAAAACAACAATGTAATTTTCTTCACACTAAAATATGTTGGGTTAAAAAATAACCCAATTTTAACCCAACTGCTAGTTCAGAAAAGGACAAATCCCTTATTTGAGTTATTTTAACTCAAAATTTTGGGTTAATTTTTTCCACCCAACTTTTGCATTGAATTATTTAACCAAAAAGTTGAATTATGGTAACTAAATGTTGGGTTATTCCCAACCATACTATTGGGTTGAATTATTTAACCCAAAAATTGAGTTTATGATCAGTAAATGTTGGGTTATTCCCATCTAAACTATTGGGTTGAATTAATTAACCCAAAAGTTGAGTTATGATAAGTAAATGTTGGGTGATTGTAAATAATGTTAATGAGATTAATCCACTAAAAAAAATTCCCTTCAAGAAAACAAGAACACTTTGTACACACTAAAAAATGCTGGGTTATTTTGTTAACCCAATTTATGAGTTGCTAGTGTTGAGTTACATTTTGGAGTTATTTTTATGAATAGAAACCCATTTTTTGGGTTATAAGGGTATTATTTTAACTCAATTTCTGGGTTTTCAAAATTATGAACCGTTTTTGGGTTGTTTGTCAACAAGTAACACATTTTTAGGTAAAAGGCTTTTTTAAAAATGTTTTATTAAAAAGTTAAATTTTTATTGAAGGGAATTTTTTTATGGATTAATCTCATTAACATTATTTACAATAACCCAATATTTAGTTATCATAACTCAACTTTTTTGGTTAAATAATTCAACCCAAAGGGTATTATTTTAACTCGAAATTATGAACCATTTTTGGGTAAAAGGCTTTTTATTTTTTTATTAAAAAGTTACATTTTATTGAAGGGAATTTTTTTGTGGATTAATCTCATTAACATTATTTACAATAACCCAACATTTAGTTATCATAATTCAGTTAAATAATTCAACCCAAAAGTTGAGTTATGATAACTAAATGTTAATGAGATTAATCCATAAAAAAATTCCCTTCAATGAAAATGTAACTTTTTAATAAAAAATAAAGCCTTTTACCCACAAATGTTTAGCAACTTCACAAAAGCTGTTTTTGGGTAATAAAAGGACTATTTGTTGTATGCCAAAAAACAACAATGTCATTTTTTACACACAATTTTTGGTTAAATAATTCAATCCAATAGTTTAGATTGGAATAACCAACATTTACTTATCATAAACTAAATTTTTGGGTTAAATAATTCAACCCAATAGTATAGTTGGGAATAACCCAACATTTAGTTATCATAACTCAACTTTTTGGTTAAATAATTCAATGCAAAAGTTAGGCTGAAAAAATTAACCTAAAATGTTGAGTTAAAATAACTCAAATAAGGGATTTGTCCTTTTCTGAACCAGCAGTTGGGTTAAAATTGGGTTATTTTTTAACCCAACATATTTTAGTGTGTAGAAAATGACATTGTTGTTTTTTTGGCATACAACAAATAGTCATTTTACTACCCAAAAACAGCTTTTGTGAACTTGCTAAACATTTTTGGGTAAAAGGCTTTCTTTTATTAATAAAAAGTAAAATTTTTTCTTGAAGGGACTTTTTTTATCGATTAATCTCATTAACATTATTTACAATAACCCAACATTTAGTTATCATAACTTACCTTTTTTGGTTAAATAATTCAACCCAATAGTATGGTTGGGAATAACCCAACATTTAGTTATCATAAACTCAACTTTTGGGTTGAATTATTTAACCCAAAAGTTGGGTTAAATAATTCAACCCAATAGTATGGTTGGGAATAACTCAACATTTAGTAATCATAAACTCAACTTTTGGGTTGAAATATTTAACCCAAAAGTTGAGTCATGATAACTAAATGTTGGGTTATTCCCAACCATACTATTGGGTTGAATTATTTAACCAAAAAAGGTAAGTTATGATAACTAAATGTTGGAAGATTGTAAATAATGTTAATAAGATTAATCCATAAAAAAATTCCCTTCATTAAAAATGTAACTTTTTAATAAAAAAAATAATACTTTTATCCAACAATGTTTAGTAAGTGCACAAAATCTGTTTTTGGGTAATAAAACAACAATGTCATTTTCTACACACTAAAATATGTTGGGTTAAAAAATAACCCAATTTTAACCCAACTGCTGGTTCAGAAAAGGACAAATCCCTTATTTGAGTTATTTTAACTCAACATTTTGGGTACATTTTTTCAACCCAACTTTTGCATTGAATTATTTAACCAAAATGTTGAGTTATGGTAACTAAATGTTGGGTTATTCCCAACCATAGTATTGGGTTGAATTATTTAACCCAAAAATGTAGTTATGATAACTATATGTTGGGTGATTGTAAATAATGTTAATGAGATTAATCCATTAAAAAAAATTCCTTTCAAGAAAACAAGAACACTTTGTACACACTAAAAAATGCTAGGTTATTTTGTTAACCCAATTTATGAGTTGCTAGTGTTGAGTTACATTTTGGAGTTATTTTTATGAATAGCAACCCATTTTTTGGGTTATAAGGGTATTATTTTAACTCAATTTCTGGGTTTTCAAAATTATGAACCGTTTTTGGGTTGTTTGTTAACAAGTAACACATTTTTGGGTAAAAGGCTTTTTTAAATTAAAAAGTAAAAAAAGTAAAATTTTTATTGAAGGGAATTTTTTTATGGATTCATCTCATTAACATTATTTACAATAACCCAACATTTAGTTATCATAACTCAACTTTTTTGGTTAAATAATTCAACCCAAAAGTTGAGTTATGATTTTATTTAACCCAAAAATGTAGTTTATGATAACTAAATGTTGGGTGATTGTAAATAATGGTAATGAGATTAATCCATTGAAACAATAATCTTCAAGAAAACAAGAACACTTTGTACACACTAAAAAATAATGGGTTATTTTGTTAATCCAATTTATGAGTTGCTAGTGTTGGGTTACATTTTGGAGTTATTTTTATGAATAGCAACCCATTTTTGGGTTTATAGGAATATTATTTTAACAAAATTTCTGGGTTTTCTAAATTATGAACCCTTGTTGGGTTTTTCAACAAGTAATACATTTTTGGGTAAAATGATTTTTTTTTAAATCAAAAAGTTATATTTTTCTTTCTTTTTTTCTTTTTCCTTCCCCTTCTTTCCTCTTTCCATCCCTTTCTCCCCACATGGTGATCCATAATATAGTAATGTCTTGTATACATATACATGCATAAAAAAGTTAGTAATGTATAGGTTTATAAACATGATCTATTGAGGGTACTTATTACTACTCACAGCACATCTCTGTACTTATTTATAGTCTTATTTTTTTTAAATGTCTTAAAGCACAAGGTTGATACGGTAAAAGCAGGTCAGATAAGTAAGGAAGTGCAAGGCCATTAAGACATTTAAAAACTAAACATCAAACTTTAAAATCCACCCTAAAGCAGACGGGGAGCCGATGCAGAAACTTTAAAACTGGTGTAATGTGCGCCCGCCCTCTGGTCCTCGTCAGCACGCATGCAGATGAGTTTTGTAATAATTATAGACTGCTGATGTTCTTTTTGGACCTAAGACCTAAAAGATCTCATGTACGGTTCATTCTGTCCAAGGGTGGGGAGACATTCCTCCGGCACCACCAAACAAAACAATGGCTTTAAAAACATACCAGCTCCATAATCAGACACAGCTTTATAGAAACTTTACAGAGTCATCCTCACCATATCAGTTCCTAGATTGGAATTATTTAAGGTGCATGTAACGGTATTAGTATCAGTACTATGGATACTTTCAACAAAAATGCCTCAAAACAGCCCACTGCCGATAATGTGGGCTTTTTAAACATCAAATCATTAGAGACAACAATCTTAACGTCATTGGGCTCAGCCAAACCTGGCTGAAACCAGATTATGTGCTTTCCGCTTAACGAGGCATCACTTACTAACTTTACGATCTAGGACCCCCCAACGCAGAGGGGAAATAATCAAACTAGCAAAAAAAGGAGTGAAGGAAAAACAACTTAAGACGCACAAAGAAGGAACAGGAGCCAAAGCGCAGGAGGTGAACACGACTGGAAGGGTGAAGCATCAGGCGCCCAGTGAATGGACAGGAAATAAGTATCAGGTGCGCATGAAAGTTGGCTACTGCAACAACAAAAAAAAGCAGACAATATTTGGGTCTTTGTTTATTTGCCTCTTGTTGCAAATAATTGCAAAAATGACAAGGAATTAAGACGCACAAAGAAGGAACAGGAACCAAAGCGGAGGAGGTGAACACGACTGGAAGGGTGAAGCATCAGGCGCCCAGTGAATGGACAGGAAATAAGAATCAGGTGCGCATGAAAGTTGGCTAATGCAACAACAAAAAAGCAGACAATATTTTGGTCTTTGTTTATTTGCCTCTTGTTGCAAATAATGGCAAAAATGACAAGGAATTAAGACGCACAAAGAAGGAACAGGAGCCAAAGCAGAGGAGGTGAACACGACTGGAAGGGTGAAGCATCAGGCGCCCAGTGAATGGACAGGAAATAAGTATCAGGTGCGCATGAAAGTTGGCTACTGCAACAACAAAAAAAGCAGACGATATTTCGGTCTTCGTTTATTTGCCTCTTGTTACAAATAATAGCAAACATTGTTGATACAATGTGTTCAATCAAAAGTCTGTATTACATATAAAACACGTTTCAATGCTGCAGTTATCACCGTGAGACAAATAGTCGACGGGAACTGAGTCGCTAGATTTGCATGTTTTTCAACTCACTTTACAAAAACCGTCCACATGGGCTGAAAGTTGCGTACCCAAATCGGTGGTGTTTTGCGCTAAAAAAAACCCGCACTATTTGGTGTTTAGCCGAGGAGCTGTGTGCGAAATTTCAAGTCAATATCCCACATAAAGCAGTGAAATGGGTGGTTTGACAACAGCGGCGCCGCGTGGCGTATTTTTCATGAAAAAGTGCCGGCGAACCAGCAGGGGTGCATGTTTTGACATGTCCCCCCCCCC
>NC_084734.1:6960415-6997829 GCF_033978785.1 Entelurus aequoreus
CACTACACGCAGGTACATGCAACACGCAAGGTGCAAGCGACTCCAGTATCGGTGTGACAGTCTACAAATATGCAAAACATAGGAAGGAAGAACAATACAAACTAGTGCAAAAGGAGGTGAGGTGCACAGTCTAGTCCTGAGAACTATTTATGTTCAATGTGTCGTTTGCAAGAAATAAATATTATACTACATACATATACACAGAAGCATTCAGATTGTGGGTGGAAAATACAAATTGCACACAGAGAGATGCTAAATTATAAAATCAGTGCCTACGTCTATATTAGCTATATTAGCCTACTATCAAAATGACTTTAAAAGTTTTATATAAGTGTTGTAATTAAATACAACACATGATGTAAGTGTCTATATTAACTATATTAGCCTACTATCAAAATGACTTTAAAAGTCTTATATAAGTGTTATAATGAAGACAACACATGATGTAAGTGTCTATATTAGCTATATTAAACTACTATCCAAATGACTTTAAAAGTCGTATATAAGTGTTATAATTAAATACAACACATGATGTAAGTGTCTATATTAGCCTACTATCAAAATGACTTTAAAAGTCTTATATAAGTGTTAAAATGAAGACAACACATGATGTAAGTATCTATATTAGCTATATTAACCTACTATCAAATGACTTTAAAAGTCGTATGTAAGTGTTATAATTAAATACAACACATGATGCAAGTGTCTGTATTAGCTATATTAGCCTACTATCAAAATGACTTTAAAAGTCGTATATAAGTGTTATAATTAAATACAACACATGATGTAAGTGTCTATATTAGCCTACTATCAAAATGACTTTAAAAGTCTTACATAAGTGTTAAAATGAAGGCAACACATGATGTAAGTGTCTATATTAGCTATATTAGCCTACTATCAAAATGACTTTAAAAGTCGTATATAAGTGTTATAATTAAATACAACACATGATGTAAGTGTCTATATTAGCCTACTATCAAAATGACTTTAAAAGTCTTACATAAGTGTTAAAATGAAGGCAACACATGATGTAAGTGTCTATATTAGCTATATTAGCCTACTATCAAAATGACTTTAAAAGTCGTATATAAGTGTTATAATTAAAAACAACACATGATGTAAGTGTCTATATTAGCCTACTATCAAAATGACTTTAAAAGTCTTATATAAGTGTTATAATTAAATACAACACATGATGTAAGTGTTTATATTAACTATATAAGCCTACTATCAAAATGACTTTAAAAGTCTTATGTATGTGTTATAATGAAGGCAACACATGATGTAAGTGTCTATATTAGTTATATTAGCCTACTATCAAAATGACTTTAAAAGTTTTATATAAGTGTTGTAATTAAATACAACACATGATGTAAGTGTCTATATTAGCTATATTAGCCTACTATCAAAATGACTTTAAAAGTCTTATATAAGTGTTATAATTAAATACAACACATGATGTAAGTGTCTATATTAGCCTACTATCAAAATGACTTTAAAAGTTGTATATAAGTGTTATAATTAAACACAACACATGATGTAAGTTTTATTAGCCTACTATCAAAATGACTTTAAAAGTGGTACATAATTGTTATAATGAAGCTGCCAGAAGCGACGCCGCTCCAAATAAACGCGGGCCAAGAGGGCCACCCTGCCGCGTGGTAAAGGTTAGCCAGCAGAAGCCGTGTTGACCACTTCCTGCAACAGCCGCGAAGGGCATCCAAGTATTCGTTCTTATTTCCTCAACTCCCGTCTATTAAAAGTCACGTCAACATGTCTCGGTGTGCACTTAAAACATTACCGCGGGGTAGAAAGCGGGCGCCGGTGATGCGACGCTCGTCGGCGTGCTCCGCAACGCCGCTGCCGCGCAACCTTTCATCACAGCATCCCTCTTTGCGGAGTAACAGCAACATCATATTTATGGTGCATCCTAATTGAGACAAGACTTCAGAACAATAGCAGATAGAAATAGTCCTTCCATATGCGGGGAAAGGGGGAGGGGGAGGGGGGGGGGAGGGGTGACAGATATCCTAACGCTTTAGCACGGATTGTTCTTTTTATTTTATTTTTATATCATCATTAATGTGATACCGGGGCCCCATGTGACCTCCTCACAGCGGCACCTCATTTCCAAAAGCAGTCATCGGAACAAACAGAAGGCGGGCAGCAGAAAGACGGCGTGGCGGGCGGGAGAGAAGGGAGAGAGAGAGAGAGAGAGAGAGAGAGAGTTTTACAACAAATGAGATTGTTCTGATTGGAGGAAGCTCTTAAAAAGAAGAAACCAACACAAACAAGAGCGGTGTGATATTTGATGTCACGCGGCGCCCGCCATCCAGTTGTTTGCTTTCTTGCGCGACAGGAAGTGTCATCACAGCCACACTTCACTGTCCACTTTGGATTTTCCAGGCCGGCGGGGAGTCGCGGGGAACGGCTCCGGTTTGTTGGGATTGAGATTGTCCGAGCGGGCTGGGGGAGGATCCGGTCATAAGAAACATAATTAATCACAGCTTACTATGCCCGCCTCTGCGGGCTGGTTGTCTCCGCCTCGATTTTGCCTCGTTGTTCTCGTCCAGAAGGTCATGGCGCCCAATGAGGCGTCGCTGCCGGAGCCCATCAGCATCTCCATATGTGCTAACGTACACACAAGTGCAATAGAAGTATGTGGCTGGAAACTGGGGGGGGTTGGTGTGGGTCCGCGGAGTGGTGCGACAGACTCCCCAGCCTCCTGGTAGGATTTGTTGGAATGTGAGCGAGGAGGATTTTAGCACCAGGCGAGCCGCGCCAGAGTGCCGCAGACTTCGTGCCATCTGTCTCAGCCTCCGTCCTCGCCGTGCCAAAAACTCCTCAGACCTTTATTTCCTCCTTCTCATCCCTGTTCACAAGAGGAGCGGACATGCTGCGGATCTGCTAATCTACTGGACGGGCCGCGGGTCGCTGGATGGAGGGGGAGGCGTGTGTTGAGGGTGGGGCGAGGGGGGCAATGACTGGCTTGCGTCAACAGATTCAAGTAAAACACAATCTCCGTCGATTAAAGGCCTACTGAAAGCCACTACTAGCGACCACGCAGTCTGATAGTTTATATATCAATGATGAAATCTTAACATTGCAACACATGCCAATAACTTATAAAGTGCAATTCTAAATTTCCCGCTAAACTTCCGGTTGAAAACGTCTAAGTATGATGACGTATGCACGTGACGTCAATGGTTGAAATGGAAGTATTCGGACACCATTGAATCCAATACAAAAAGCTCTGTTTTCATTTCATAATTCCACAGTATTCTGGACATCTGTGTTGGTGAATCTTTTGCAATTTGTTTAATGAACAATGGAGACTGCAAAGAAGAAAGCTGTAGGTGGGATCGGTGTATTAGCGGCTGGCTGCAGCAACACAAACAGGAGGACTTTGAGGTGGATAGCAGACGCGGTATCCGACGCTAGCCATCGACCGCATCGATGATCGGGTGAAGTCCTTAGTCGCTCCGTCGATTGCTGGAACGCAGGTGAGCACGGGTGTTGATGAGAAGATGAGGGCTGGCGTAGGTGGATAGCTAATGTTTTTAGCATAGCTCTGTAAGGGTCCCGTTGCTAAGTTAGCTTCAATGGCGTCGTTAGCAACAGCATTGTTAAGCTTCGCCAGGTTGGAAAGCATTAACCGTGTGGTTACATGTCCATGGTTTAATAGTATTGTTGATCTTCTGTCTATCCTTCCAGTCAGGGGTTTATTTCTTTGGTTTCTATCTGCAGTTAAGCCCGATGCTATCACGTTAGCTCCGTAGCTAAAGTGTTTCGCCGATGTATTGTCGTGGAGATAAAAGTCACTGTGAATGTCCATTTCGCGTTCTCGACTCTCATTTTCAAGAGGATATAGTATCCCAGGTGGTTTGAAATACAAATCCGTGATCCACAATAGAAAAAGGAGAAAGTGTGGAATCCAATGAGCTAGCTTGTACCTAAGTTACGGTCAGAGCGAAAAAAGATACGTCCTGCACTGCCTCTAGTTCTTCACTCTAACGTTCCTCATCCACAAATCTTTCATCCTCGCTCAAATTAATGGGGTAATCGTCGCTTTCTCGGTCCGAATCGCTCTAGCTGCATTGAAAACAACAGGAAAATATGAGGAGGCGATCAACTGACGACGTCACGCTACTTCCGGTAGGGGGAAGGCTTTTTTATCAGCGACCAAAAGTTATCGTCGATGTTCTCTACTAAATCCTTTCAGCAAAAATATGGCAATATCGCGAAATGATCAAGTATGACACATAGAATGGATCTGCTATCCCCGTTTAAATAAAAACATTTCATTTCAGTAGGCCTTTAATATGGATCTTTTTAGGTGCCAGCATGGAGCTAAAAGTGTCCATAGGGCCCTTAAAGAAAGACCCGTGACGCCGTATAGGCTCCTGAGAACCAGTGTCCTCTGCGGTGGACGTTTGTTTTTGGTTGGTTTCTTTTGTCAGAGTTGCACATTTCCACCAAAAGAGAGAGAGAAAAAAATCTGTTTTTTTGTGATGTTTAGACAGAGAGACTAATAATAGTCATAATGGTGCTAAATAAAATAGAGACTAATACAATAAAAATACAAATAAAAAGCATAATTATAAAATAAAAAACACAATATAAATTGTATTGGTTTAGAAAATGAAAAATATCAAAATTGCCTTTTGTTTCAGTGGAAAAAGTTTAGACACCCCTCCTTTATATCCAAATATAATGAGACACTTCCGCTAATTCTAAGATCACGTCTGAGTGACACTTGTCGTGTAACTTTTAAAAATAAACACAATGAAGGGATTAGTTTTCTAATCAAGTAAGAAAGAGAAAAAAACGTTCCACTTTTGGTTGAAGCAAAAAGTGAACATATATAAGAAGTGTAAGAAGTGCTGTCTTTGTTGTCATTATTTGGATATAAAGGAGGGGTGTCTAAACTTTTCCCACTGGAAAAAAAAGGCCATTTTGATATTTTTAATTTTCAAAACCAATACAAAATATATTGTGTTTTTTATTTTATAATTATGTTTTTAATTTGTATTTTTATTGTATTAGTCTCTATTTTATTTAGCACTATTATGACTATTATTATTATCTCCGTCTAAACATCACAAAATCACACAAATTCAGTTTATTCCATACCAAGTTTTAGCATGGAGCTAAAAGTGTCCATAGGGCCCTTAGGGAAAGACCTGTGACGCGGTATAGGCTCCTGAGAACCAGTGTCCTCTGCGGTGGACGTTTGTTTTTGGTTGGTTTCTTTTGTCAGAGTTGCACATTTCCAACAAAAGAGAGAAAAAAAAAAAATCTGTTTTTTTGTGATGTTTAGAGGAGAGACTAATAATAGTCATAATGGTGCTAAATAAAATAGAGACTAATACAATAAAAATACAAATAAAAATCATAATTATAAAATAAAAAACACAATATATTTTGTATTGGTTTTGAAAATAAAAAATATCAAAGTGTCCTTTGTTTCAGTGGAAAAAGTTTAGACACCCCTCCTTTATATCCAAATATAATGAGACACTTCCGCTAATTCTAAGATCACGTCTGAGTGACACTTGTCGTGTAACTTTTAAAAATTAACAAAATGAAGGGATTAGTTTTATAATCAAGTAAGAAAGAGAAAAAAACGTTCCACTTTTGGTTGAAGCAAAAAGTGAACATATATAAGAAGTGTAAGAAGGGCTGTCTTTGTTGTCATTATGTGGATATAAAGGAGGGGTGTCTAAACTTTTTCCACTGGAAAAAAAGGCCATTTTGATATTTTTCATTTTCAAAACCAATACAAAATATATTGTGTTTTTTATTTTATAATTATGTTTTTTATTTGTATTTTTATTGTATTAGTCTCTATTTTATTTAGCACTATTATGACTATTATTATTATCTCCGTCTAAACATCACAAAATCACACAAATTCAGTTTATTCCATACCAAGTTTTAGCATGGAGCTAAAAGTGTCCATAGGGCCCTTAGGGAAAGACCTGTGACGCCGTATAGGCTCCTGAGAACCAGTGTCCTCTGCGGTGGACGTTTGTTTTTGGTTGGTTTCTTTTGTCAGAGTTGCACATTTCCACCAAAAGAGAGAAAAAAAAAATCTGTTTTTTTGTGATGTTTAGACGGAGAGACTAATAATAGTCATAATGGTGCTAAATAAAATAGAGACTAATACAATAAAAATACAAATAAAAAGCATAATTATAAAATAAAAAACACAATATAAATTGTATTGGTTTAGAAAATGAAAAATATCAAAATGGCCTTTTTTTTCAGTGGAAAAAATTTAGACACCCCTCCTTTATATCCAAATATAATGAGACACTTCCGCTAATTCTAAGATCACGTCTGAGTGACACTTGTCGTGTTACTTTTAAAAATAAACACAATGAAGGGATTAGTTTTCTAATCAAGTAAGAAAAAAAATAACGTTCCACTTTTGGTTGAAGCAAAAAGTGAACATATATAAGAAGTGTAAGAAGTGCTGTCTTTGTTGTCATTATTTGGATATAAAGGAGGGGTGTCTAAACTTTTTCCACTGGAAAAAAAAGGCCATTTTGATATTTTTCATTTTCTAAACCAATACAAAATATATTGTGTTTTTTATTTTATAATTATGTTTTTTATTTGTATTTTTATTGTATTAGTCTCTATTTTATTTAGCACCATTATGACTATTATTATTTTCTCCGTCTAAACATCACAAAATCACACAAATTCACTCCACTCCAAATTGTAGCATGGAGCTAAAAGTGTCCATAGGGCCCTTAGGGAAAGACCTGTGACGCCGTATAGGCTCCTGAGAACCAGTGTCCTCTGCGGTGGACGTTTGTTTTTGGTTGGTTTCTTTTGTCAGAGTTGCACATTTCCACCGAAAGAGAAAAAAAACAAAAATCCCGTTATGCAAAACACAAAAAGAGGCTGGTTCTCAGGACACTTTATTAGGGACACAAGCTAATGAGACACTTCCGCTAATTCTAAGATCACGTCTGAGTGACACTTGTCGTGTAACTTTTAAAAATGAACACAATGAAGGGATTAGTTTTCTAATCAAGTAAGAAAGAGAAAAAAACTTTCCACTTTTGGTTGAAGCAAAAAGTGAACATATATAAGAAGTGTAAGAAGTGCTGTCTTTGTTGTCATTATTTGGATATAAAGGAGGGGTGTCTAAACTTTTTCCACTTTAAAAAAAGGCCATTTTGATATTTTTCATTTTCAAAACCATTACAAAATATATTGTGTTTTTTATTTTATAATTATGTTTTTTATTTGTATTTTTATTGTATTAGTCTCTATTTTATTTAGCACCATTATGACTATTATTATTATCTCCGTCTAAACATCACAAAATGCCACAAATTCAGTTTATTCCATACCAAGTTTTAGCATGGAGCTAAAAGTGTCCATAGGGCCCTTAAAGAAAGACCTGTGACGCCGTATAGGCTCCTGAGAACCAGTGTCCTCTGCGGTGGACGTTTGTTTTTGGTTGGTTTCTTTTGTCAGAGTTGCACATTTCCACCAATAGAGGAAAAAAAAAAATCTGTTTTTTTGTGATGTTTAGACGGAGATAATAATAATAGTCATAATGGTGCTAAATAAAATAGAGACTAATACAATAAAAATACAAATAAAAAGCATAATTATAAAATAAAAAACACAATATATTTTGTATTGGTTTTGAAAATGAAAAATATCAAAATGTCCTTTGTTTCAGTGGAAAAAGTTTAGACACCCCTCCTTTATATCCAAATATAATGAGAAACTTCCGCTAATTCTAAGATCACGTCTGAGTGACACTTGTCGTGTAACTTTTAAAAATAAACACAATGAAGGGATTAGTTTTTTAATCAAGTAAGAAAGAGAAAAAAACATTCCACTTTTGGTTGAAGCAAAAAGTGAACATGTATAAAAAGTGTAAGAAGTGCTGTCTTTGTTGTCATTATTTGGATATAAAGGAGGGGTGTCTAAATTTTTTCACTGGAAAAAAAAGGTAATTTTGATATTTTTCATTTTCAAAACCAATACAAAATATATTGTGTTTTTTATGTTATAATTATGTTTTTTATTTGTATTTTTATTGTATTAGTCTCTATTTTATTTAGCACCATTATGACTATTATTATTTTCTCCGTCTAAACATCACAAAATCACACAAATTCACTCCACTCCAAATTTTAGCATGGAGCTAAAAGTGTCCATAGGGCCCTTAGGGAAAGACCTGTGATGCCGTATAGGCTCCTGAGAACCAGTGTCCTCTGCGGTGGACGTTTGTTTTTGGTTGGTTTCTTTTGTCAGAGTTGCACATTTCCACCAAAAGAGAAAATAAACAAAAATCCCATTATGCAAAACACAAAAAGAGGGTGGTTCTCAGGACACTTTATTAGGGACACAAGCTAATGAGACACTTCCGCTAATTCTAAGATCACGTCTGAGTGACACTTGTCGTGTAACTTTTAAAAAAGAACACAATGAAGGGATTAGTTTTCTAATCAAGTAAGAAAGAGAAAAAAACATTCCACTTTTGGTTGAAGCAAAAAGTGAACATATATAAGAAGTGTAAGAAGTGCTGTCTTTGTTGTCATTATTTGGATATAAAGGAGGGGTGTCTAAATTTTTTCCACTGGAAAAAAAAGGCCATTTTGATATTTTTCATTTTCAAAACCAATACAAAATATATTGTGTTTTTTATTTTATAATTATGTTTTTTATTTGTATTTTTATTGTATTAGTCTCTTTTTTATTTAGCACCATTATGACTATTATTATTCTCTACGTCAAGAAATGCCACAAATTCAGCCTCATTTTGAGTTTGCTGGTGTTTTCCTGTGTGTAGTGCTTTAGTTCTCGTCTTGTGCTGTTATTTTGGTGTTTTCCTGTAGCCGTTTCATGTCTTCCTTTGAGCGCTACTTCCCGCACCTGCTTTGTGTTAGCAAGCAAGGCTATTGAAGTTGTTGCTATTCTTCTTTGTGTGGACATTGTTGCTTGCCATGTCATGTACGGATGTACATTGTGGACGCCGTCTCTGCTCCACACGCTGCAAGTTTTTGCTGTCGTCCAGCATTCTGTTTCTGTTTACTTTGTAGCCAGTTCAGTTTTACTGTCGTTTTACATAGCCATCTCTATGCTTCATTGCCTTTTCCTATCCCTTTTGTTCATTTTTGGCTTAAGCGTTACATACCTTTTTTACCTGCACGCTGTGGTCTGCATATTGGGATCACAGTTCTAGAGCCGAGTTCTACACACGTGTGGAGTTCAAGTCCTCCACACGACACCTCCGCTCCGGACATGGTAACCTCTTTCAACCTCCGAGGACAAAGCTACGAACAATGGTAGGCCGGGCTTTCTGCTCCGCCGCTCCCAGTCTGAGGAACGCTCTCCCTGACCACCTGAGGGCACCACAGACTGTGGATGCTTTTAAAAAAGGCTTAAAAACCCTCCTTTTTAAAAAAGCCTTTTTTAAAAAAAATATATGCATACTAGTTCTAGCTATTTTTCTCTTGTAGTTGTTATTTTTTATATATTTTTCTTTTTCTTTTTCTTAATACACTATAGTACTTTGAGGTTGTTTACTCAATGTAAAGTGCTTTTTGCAAATAAAATCTATTATTATTATTAGGGATGTCCGATAATGGATTTTTGCCGATATCCGATATTCCGATATTGTCCAACTCTTTAATTACCGATACCGATATCAACCGATACCGATATCAACCGATATATGCAGTCGTGGAATTAACACATTATTATGCCTAATTTGGACAACCATGTATGGTGAAGATAAGGTACTTTTTAAAAAAAAATAATGAAATAAGATAACTACATTAAAAACATTTTCCTGAATAAAAAGGAAAGTAAAACAATATAAAAACAGTTACATAGAAACTAGTAATTAATGAAAATGAGTAAAATTAACTGTTAAAGGTTAGTACTATTAGTGTGCTTATGGACTGTATCCCTTGCAGACTGTATTGATATATATTGATATATAATGTAGGAACCAGAATATTGATAACAGAAAGAAATGGGGGGAGGGAGGTTTTTTGGGTTGGTGCACTAATTGTAAGTGTATCTTGTATTTTTTATGTTGATTTAATAAAAAATTAAAAATAAAAATTAAAAAAAACGATACAGATAATAAAAAAAATGATACCGATCATTTCCGATATTACATTTTAACGCATTTATCGGCATCCCTAATTATTATATTATTACGCAGCACGGACACTAAGGAACGGCGCAGTATTTGCAGGTTATAATTATAGATTTGCAAAAAAAAAACATTTTTTTGGACCAATTAGGTGAAGTTGAATTGAATTGAATTGAATTATATTTATATAGCGCTTTTCTCTAGTGACTCAAAGCGCTTTACATAGTGAAACCCAATATCTAAGTTACATTTAAACCAGTGTGGGTGGCACTGGGAGCAGGTGGGTAAAGTGTCTTGCCCAAGGACACAACGGCAGTGACTAGGATGGCGGAAGCGGGAATCGAACCTGGAACCCTCAAGTTGCTGGCACGGCCACTCTACCAACCGAGCTATGCCGCCCCTAGTTGCATAATTTCCCACGGCACACCAGACAATATCTCACGGCAAGTGTTTTACATTTAGAAAAAAAAAATCATAATAATATGACTCCTTTAATGCGCCTTATAATCCGGTGCGCCTTTTGTACGAAAAAAGATCTAAAATAGACCATTCGTCGGCGGAGCGCCTTATAATCAGGTGCGCCTTATGGTGTGGAAAAATACCTAACACACTTTTTACCGCGGATGAATGATGGAGATATTTCTGACTTCCTGTATTAGCCATGCATAATTGTGGAATGGTCAATTGGATGATAAATGGAGTGCATCCCTCATGCTTGTACGCAAATGTTCATCTCCTTTCCCACCTGATTTAAAACTTCCCCATCTTTTTGTCTCATATGTTATCATTGCTGTTGTTTTCTTGTATGGGAGGGGGCAGGGGGGGGGCAATATTACCATCTTCCGCCAAATTAAAAGCGCCATCCCGCTAATTTCCTCCAGCAGCAAATTGCTTAATAAATGAGCGGGGCCCCCGCTCTGCGCTGATGATCACGACCGCAGCACAATTGCTCACCTCGGGGATGGAGCGTCACACGGTGCTCATCAGCGACAATAAGACGGGCGGCTGGTGAAAAGGAGGCATCACCGTGGGGCTTCACCTATCTCCCACTCCACTCGGCCCACCGAGAGGGTCACACCACACAGCCCAAATCAGGGACGGGCGCACACGGAGATGATTACGTCTCCTGCCTCCGTCAGTTTATTTAATTTTTTTTTCCCTCATACCCCAGCGTGGAGACCTCATCCTGGGAAATTGAGCAATTTCTGATTGAAAACAGTGCTGGTAATTAGAGCACTTATTATTTGTAACCACTTGGCGTGGCATTAGTATGCAAAGCTGGCAGTCAGCGTGTCTTGGGGAGAAGGTTTGTTTCCTTAATTGCCCTCTTAGGACAAAAAGTGAAGGGCTGGGTGGGTGTGCGGGAAGAATGGTGCGTTCAGGGGAGGACGGGGGTTAAACGGCAGTAATGGGACGCACGCACCAGCAAAAGACTGGCGTGCAGACGCGGGCCTTCGCTGCCAAACATACGAGCTTGCACGAGAACGCCATTAGCCAGGGGTGTCCAAACTTTTTCCACTGAGGGCCGCATTCTGAAAAATCCAAGCAAGCGGGGGCCATTTTGATATTTTTTATATTAAAAACCAATAGAATATATGTATACAAAATATACCACTCAGGCTTGATCCCAGCGACCCCAAAGGGTTTTGGTCCAAAAAAATATTAAAAATGTGTCATTATTATTCAGTATTATTATTTTTATTATTATTCAAGTTTTAAATCTCTAGATCAGGGGTCACCAACGCGGTGCCCGCGGGCACCAGGTAGCCCGTAAGGACCAGATGAGTAGCCCGCTGGCCTTTTCTAAAAATAGCTACAAATAGCAGCACTTACCAGCATACTTGCCAACCTTGAGACCTCCAATATCGGGAGGTGGGGGGTAGGGGATGGGGGTGGGTTGTTATTTACAGCTAGAATTCACCAACTCGAGTATTTCATATATATTTCATATATATATATATATATAATATATATATATATATATATATATATATATATATATATATATATATATATATATATATATATGAAATACTTGACTTTCAGTGAATTCTAGCTCTATATATATATATATATATATATATATATATATATATATATATATTTTTTTTTTTTTTTTATTTTTTTATTTTTTTTTAATTTTATTTACATAAAAGAAATACTTGAATTTCAGTATTCCGGTGGCTATCCTTTAGATGGCAGTATTTCATATATATTTCATATATATATATATATATATATATATGAAATACTTGACTTTCAGTGAATTCTAGCTATATATATATATATATATATATATATATATATATATATATATATATATATATATATATATATATATATATAGCTAGAATTCACTGAAAGTCAAGTATTTCATATATATATATATATATATATATATATATATATATATATATATATATATATATATATATATATATATATATATATATATATATATATATATATATATATATATATATATATATATATATATATTTATTTACATAAAAGAAATACTTGAATTTCAGTGTTCCGGTGGCTATCCTTTAGATGGCAGTATTGTCCCGTTTAACTTCTCCGTTCATGATGAGTATATCATTTCGGCCACCGTGTTCAATGGAGAAGTCTGTCCTACATATTTACAGGCAACATACTCCTTCCCCTTCGAACTGTCCTGGATGAACTGAAATTCTTGTTTCCATTCGTTTTGGAACTCGCAAGCGTATTTTGTCATCTTGCTCGTCGACGGCGTCGCCATGTCTGTAATTTCCTCGTTCTTCTGCTTCGTCTCCTTGTTGTGTGCGCAGTTGTGCACTCTACTCTCTAAAAGCCCTTGATGTTATGACGTCATTGGGCAGGCAAGCTGTTTATATTGTGGGAAAGCGGACGTGAGAACAGGCTGTCCCCACTCAGTCTTAGGTCCGCATTGAGCTGGAGGGGGCGTGGCCTCCAGCTCCGGCTGAATACCGGGAGTTTGTCGGGAGAAAATCTCTGCCGGGAGGTTGTCGGGAGAGGCGCTGAATACCGGGATTCTCCCGCTAAAAACGGGAGGGTTGGCAAGTATGCTTACCAGTGAGCTGCCTCTATTTTTGAAATGTTATTTATTTACTAGCAAGCTGGTCTCGCTTTGCTCGACATTTTTAATTCTGAGAGAGACAAAACTCAAATAGAATTTGAAAATCCAAGAAAACATTTTAAAGACTTGGTCTTCACTAACTGACAAAGAAACAGATAACAGATTTGGTGTCCAGTTCAAAGTGTGACATGATTTATTTAAACATTTGAGAGTTGACTTTTCCATTTTACATGAGTTATTATTATTATATATAGCATTCTGAGCCAATGAGCAAACACATTGTACCATTAGAACACTGGAGTGATAGTTGCTGGAAATAGGCCTCTATACACCTATGTAGATATTGCACCAAAACCAGACATTTGCAGCTAGAATAGTCATTTACCACATTAGCAATGTATAGAGTGTATTTCTTTCAAGTTAAGACTGGTTTAAAGTTATCTTCATTGAAAAGTACAGTGCTTTTCCTTCAAAAATAAGGACATTTCAATGTGATCCCAAACTTTTGAACGGTAGTGTATATATATATATATATATATATATGTATATATATATATATATATATATATATATATATATATATATATATATATATATATATATATATATATATATATATATATATTTCTTGCTCACTAATTGACTGAAAGAGCACGCACTTGGCGGGATGATGTCATGTTATCGATGGGAAAAGGCATTTTTAGACAATATGATTTGCCTGAGCGTTGCCTTTTTGCCTTTCCATTAAGAACAATAAACTAGTTTTTAGTATAAGTTTGCTGGTTTCAAGAAATGTAATGCCGAGCGCATATCATTATGTCAAGATAATGGCACTAGCATTTACTTCATTTAAGAATATTTTTCAACATATTCAGCAAAAAAGGTCTCATATTTGTTTTCTCTACCAACAAAAGTGCACTTGTTATTAGTGAGAATATACTTATTTGAAGCTATTTTTGGGTTCATTGAGGTTAGCTCATTTGACTTGTTTTGGAAAGTCTTGACAAGCCGAATTTTCTTGTTCTATTGGCAGATAATTTTGCTTAGTTCAAATAAAATACCCCTCATTTTTGTGTTTTTTTCTTGTTTTTGAACACTGACTTTTTGCAGTGTGTAGCTTGTGCAGCCCTTTGAGACACTCGTGACTTAGGGCTATATAAGTCCAATTTGATTGACTTGCCCTGCAAAGGAAGTTACTTTGTCCAACAAGACTTCACGCGAGTATGACACGATGTCTCAAAAACATTTTTAGACTGATTGCATTACAAATCATATGTGTGAATGTTCTAAACCAGGGGTCACCAACGCGGTGCCCGCGGGCACCAGGTAGCCCGTAAGGACCAGATGAGTAGCCCGCTGGCCTGTTCTAAAAATAGCTCAAATAGCAGCACTTACCAGTAAACTGTCTCTATTTTTTAAATTGTATTTATTTACTAGCAAGCTGGTCTCGCTTTGCCTGACATTATTAAATCTAAGAGAGACAAAACTCAAATAGAATTTGAAAATCCAAGAAAATATTTTAAAGACTTGGTCTTCACTTGTTTAAATAAATTCATTATTTTTTTTACTTTGCTTCTTATAACTTTCAGAAAGACAATTTTAGAGAAAAAATACAACCCTAAAAATGATTTTAGGATTTTTAAACACATATACCTTTTTACCTTTTAAATTCCTTCCTCTTCTTTCCTGACAATTTAAATCAATGTTCAAGTAAATTTATTTTTTTTATTGTAAAGAATAATAAATACATTTTAATTTAATTCTTCATTTTAGCTTCTGTTTTTTCGACGAAGAAGATTTGTGAAATATTTCTTCAAACTTATTATGATTAAAATTCAAAAAAATTATTCTGGCAAATCTACAAAATCTGTAGAATCAAATTTAAATCTTATTTCAAAGTCTTTTGAATTTCTTTTAAAATGTTTGTTCTTGAAAATCTAGAAGAAATAATGATTTGTCTTTGTTAGAAATATAGCTTGGTCCAATTTGTTATATATTCTAACAAAGTGTAGATTGGATTTTAACCTATTTAAAACATGTCATCAAAATTCTAAAATTAATCTTAATCAGGAAAAATTACTAATGATGTTCCATAAATTCTTTTTTTAATTTTTTCAAAAAGATTCAAATTAGCTAGTTTTTCTCTTTTTTTCGGTTGAATTTTGAATTTTAAAGAGTCGAAATTGAAGATAAACTATGTTTCAAAATGTAATTGTCATTTTTTTCGTGTTTTCTCCTCTTTTAAACCGTTCAATTAAGTGTAAATATCATTAATTATTAATAATAACATAGAGTTAAAGGTAAATTGAGCAAATTGGCTATTTCTGGCAATTTATTTAAGTGTGTATCAAACTGGTAGCCCTTCGCATTAATCACTACCCAAGAAGTAGCTCTTGCTTTCAAAAAGGTTGGTGACCCCTGTTCTAAACATTCACACATATGATTCTCTACACCAGGCAAATTAAGACCCGTTAAGCTTTTCAATCATCATTTTTTTTACATGTTTAAGATGGAAAGTGGGGCGGTACAGCTCGGTTGGTGGAGTGGCAGTGCCAGCAACTTGAGGGTTCCAGGTTCGATCCCCGCTTCCGCCATCCTCGTCACTGCCGTTGTGTCCTTGGCCGCCATCCTCGTCACTGCCGTTGTGTCCTTGGGCAAGAACTTGCTCCCAGTGCCACCCACACTGGTTTTAATGTAACTTAGATATTGGGTTTCATTATGTAAAAGCGTTTTGAGTCACCAGAGAAAAGCGCTATATAAATATAATTTACAATTCACAAAGTGTAGCTGCCATTATGATGTGCAGTCATGTTTTCTAATGATCGTAAGTCTTTAACTATACTAAGTATTTCAATGGTTGGAATCTGCATGATATACTAGTTACTATGCTCATCTAATTGGTCATCTAAAGAGTTACTATGGTCATCTAATTAGTTACTATGATCATCTAATGAGTTACTATGGTCATGTAAGTCACAGGGAGGCACCAAAGTAGTTTTGTTTACCCTTCACGTTCATATTTTGCTGTGTTTGTTGCATTTTAAGTTGAATTTTTGCAATATTTTTTTGTTCAATATTCAGTGTTTTATCCTCCGTAGTTAATATTGTAAATCCCACATTCTTTATTTTCATGTCTCATTCAATAAAACAATTTAAAATTCATTACGTTTTTTTAATGTGGTCTGTCCTAAAGTTTTTAACACCTTACACATTTGTCAACCCGCTTCAACCGTTCCACTGTCCAAACATTTCTCTTAATCAAGACAACAAACTTACATGTTTTTTGAAGTGGAAAAATTCCCTTTTACTACCAAAATTCCAGGAATTCCGTAATACCATTTCTCAATTCAACATGTTACTTCTTCAACCGATTTTAACATTTTTAACACCAACCATTTCAACTCTTTCAGACCAATCAAGTTTTTTACCATTTAAAAAAAAAAAAATTCCCGCTTTTCCCAAAATTCCCAAATATTTTGGAAATTCCCATTGAAATCAATGGGACATTTTTCAAAGTTCCACAATTCCCACATTTTTCATCTGATTCAAACCGTTCCCACTTTAAAATATTCAGCCTGTTTTTTTTGTTCAATATTCAGTGTTTTATCCTCCGTAGTTAATATTGTAAATCCCACATTCCTTATTTTCATGTCTCATTCAATAAAACAATTTAAAATTCATTACGTTTTTTAATGTGGTCTGTCCTAAAGTTTTTAACACCTTCCACATTTGTCAACCCGCTTCAACCGTTCCACTGTCCAAACATTTCTCTTAATCAAGACAACAAACTGACATGTTTTTTGAATTGGAAAAATTCCCTTTTACTACCAAAATTCCAGGAATTCCGTAATACCATTTCTCAATTCAACATGTTACTTCTTCAACCGATTTTAACATTTTTAACACCAACCATTTCAACTCTTTCAGACCAATCAAGTTTTTTACCATTTTCAAAAAAAAAAATTCCCGCTTTTCCCCAAATTCCCAAATATTTTGGAAATTCCCATTGAAATCAATGGGCGTTTTTCAAAGTTCCACAATTCCCACATTTTTCATCTGATTCAAACCGTTCCCACTTTAAAATATTCAGCCTGTTTGAGAATGATGTGTCTACTTCAACAATTCAAAAAAAAATTCCAGGATTTCAGTTCAACTTCAGCATTGGAACATTCACACGCACTTCCTTCAGGAATTGTTCCATCTATTTATTCTTCTTCTTCTCCACATTTGGTGCGCTCTACCTTCCACATTTTTCATCCCATTCAAAGCCTTCCAACTTCAAACTGTTCAGCCTATTCGGGAATCGCAGGCTTTCCCTTGACAGATTCCCCAAATTCCCAGATTTCCCAGAATTCCAGGTTTTCCGGGACATTTTTCCCATTCAAAAAGAATTGGCCGTTTTTCAAACTTCCACCATTTCCACATTTTTCAGCCGATTCAAACCACCTTCAACACATTCCACCATTCTGGAAATTTTAAACTACCTTTTTTCCAAGTTCAAAAAAATTCCAGGATTTTCCAGAATGCCTTCAAGCTTTCCAAAGCCTTATTTGCATCTTTTTGGGGGGGGTGGGGGGGGGGGGGGCACCACTTCAACCGTTCAACCGTCCCAAACATTTGTCTTAATCAGGACAAAAAACTGAGATGTTTTTGTAGTGTAAAAATTCCCTTTTATTACCAATTCCAGGAATTCCGTAACACCATTTCTCAATTCAACATGTTACTCTCATTTGACAATTTGACCAATTACCAACCATTTCAACTCTTTCAGACCAATCAAGTTTTTTACCATTTTCAAAAAAAAAAATTCCCGCTTTTCAATCCAAAATTTTGGAATTCCCATGAATTATGGAATTTTTCAAAGTCCATTGTTCATCTGATTCAAACCGTTCCCACTTTAAAATATTCAGCCTGTTTGAGAATGATGTGTCTACTTCAACAATTCAAAAAAAAATTCCAGGATTTCAGTTCAACTTCAGCATTGGAACATTAACACGCACTTCCTTCAGGAATTGTTCCATCTATTTATTCTTCTTCTTCTCCACATTTGGTGCGCTCTACCGTCCACATTTTTCATCCCATTCAAAGCCTTCCAACTTCAAACTGTTCAGCCTATTTGGGAATCGCAGGCTTTCCCTTGACAGATTCCCCAAATTCCCAGATTTCCCAGAATTCCAGGTTTTCCGGGACATTTTTCCCATTCAAAATGAATTGGCCGTTTTTCAAACTTCCACCATTTCCACATTTTTCAGCCGATTCAAACCACCTTCAACACATTCCACCATTCTGGGAATTTTAAACTACCTTTTTTCCAAGTTCAAAAAAATTCCAGGATTTTCCAGAATGCCTGCTTTTCCAAAGCCTTATTTGCATCCTTTTTTTTGTGGCGACTACTCCTTCCACATTTTTCAACCCACTTCAACCGTTCCACCGTCCAAACATTTCTCTTAATCAGGAAAAAAAACGGAGATGTTTTTGTAGTGTAAAAATTCCCTTTTATTACCAAAATTCCAGGAATTCCGTAAAACCATTTCTCAATTCAACATGTTACTTCTTTGACCAATTTGACAATTTTGAACACCAACCATTTCAACTCTTTCAGACCAATCAAGTTTTTTACCATTTTCAAAAAAAAAAATTCCCGCTTTTCCCCAAATTCCCAAATATTTTGGAAATTCCCATTGAAATCAATGGGCGTTTTTCAAAGTTCCACAATTCCCACATTTTTCATCTGATTCAAACCGTTCCCACTTTAAAATATTCAGCCTGTTTGAGAATGATGTGTCTATTTCAACAATTCAAAAAAAAATTCCAGGATTTCAGTTCAACTTCAGCATTGGAACATTAACACACACTTCCTTCAGGAATTGTTCCATCTATTTATTCTTCTTCTTCACCACATTTGGTGCGCTCTACCTTCCACATTTTTCATCCCATTCAAAGCCTTCCAACTTCAAGCTGTTAAGCCTATTCGGGAATCGCAGGCTTTTCCTTGACAGATTCCCCAAATTCCCAGATTTCCCAGAATTCCAGGTTTTCCGGGACATTTTTCCCATTCAAAATGAATTGGCCGTTTTTCAAACTTCCACCATTTCCACATTTTTCAGCCGATTCAAACCACCTTCAACACATTCCACCATTCTGGACATTTTAAACTACCTTTTTTCCAAGTTCAAAAAAATTCCAGGATTTTCCAGAATGCCTGCTTTTCCAAAGCCTTATTTGCGTCCTTTTTTGTGGCGACTACTCCTTCCACATTTGTCAACCCACTTCAACCGTTCCACCGTCCAAACATTTGTCTTAATCAGGACAAAAAACTGAGATGTTTTTGTAGTGTAAAAATTCCCTTTTATTACCAAAATTCCAGGAATTCCGTAACACCATTTCTCAATTCAACATGTTACTTCTTTGACCAATTTGACAATTTTGAACACCAACCATTTCAACTCTTTCAGACCAATCAAGTTTTTTTACCATTTTCAAAAAAAAAAATTCCCGCTTTTCCCAAAATTCCCATATATTTTGGAAATTCCCATTGAAATCAATGGGCGTTTTTCAAAGTTCCACAATTCCCACATTTTTCATCTGATTCAAACCGTTCCCACTTTAAAATATTCAGCCTGTTTGAGAATGATGTGTCTACTTCAACAATTAAAAAAAAAATTCCAGGATTTCAGTTCAACTTCAGCATTGGAACATTAACACACACTTCCTTCAGGAATTGTTCCATCTATTTATTCTTCTTCTTCACCACATTTGGTGCGCTCTACCTTCCACATTTTTTATCCCATTCAAAGCTTTCCAACTTCAAATTGTTCAGCCTATTCGGGAATCGCAGGCTTTCCCTTGACAGATTCCCCAAATTCCCAGATTTCCCAGAATTCCAGGTTTTCCGGGACATTTTTCCCATTCAAAATGAATTGGCCGTTTTTCAAACGTCCACCATTTCCACATTTTTCAGCCGATTCAAACCACCTTCAACACACCATTCTGGAAATTTTAAACTACCTTTTTTACAAGTTCAAAACAATTCCAGGATTTTCCAGAATGCCTGCTTTTCCAAAGCCTTATTTGCATCCTTTTTTTGTGGCGACTACTCCTTCCACATTTGTCAACCCACTTCAACCGTTCCACTGTCCAAACATTTCTCTTAATCAAGACAAAAAACTGACATGTTTTTTGAAGTGGAAAAATTCCCATTTATTACCAAAATTCCAGGAATTCCGTAATACCATTTCTCAATTCAACATGTTACTTCTTCAACCGATTTGAACATTTTTAACACCAACCATTTCAACTCTTTCAGACCATTCAAGTTTTTTACCATTTTCCAAAAAAATTCCCGCTTTTCCCGAAATTCCCAAATGTTTAGGAAATTCCCATTGAAATGAATTGGACATTTTTCAAAGTTCCACAATTCCCACATTTTTCATCTGATTCAAACTGTTCCCATTTTAAAATATTCAGCCTGTTTGAAAATGATGTGTCTACTTCAACAATTCTAAAAAAATTCCAGGATTTCAGTTCAACTTCAGCATTGGAGCATTCACACGCACTTCCTTCAGGAATTCAGGCATCGCGGGCTTTCCCTTGATAAATTCCAAAAATTCCCAGATTTCCCAGAACCCATTCATACCATTCCACCTTCAACTCATTCCACCATCCGGGAAATTCAAACTACCCTTTTTCCCAGCTCAAAAAAAATTCCAGGATTTTCCAGAATGCCTGGTTTTCCAAAGTCCTATTTCCACCCTTTTTTCTTTCGACTACTACTTCCACATTTTTCAACCCACTTCAACCGTTCCACCGTCCAAACATTCCTCTTAATCAGGACAAAAAACGGACATGTTTTTTTGAAGTGGAAAAATTCCCTGTTTTTATCAAAATTCCAGGAATTCTGTAATACCATTTCTCAATTCAACATGTTACTACTTCAACATTTCTCAACCAATTTGAAAAATTCCGACACCAACCATTCAGGTTTTTTTTTTTACCATTTTCCAAAAAATTCCCGCTTTTCCCAAAATTCCCATATTTTTGGGAAATTCCAACTGACATGAATGGGACATTTTTAAAAGTTCCACAATTTAACCACTTCAACTGTTCCACCGTCCAAACATTCCTCTTAATCAGGACAAAAAACTAAGCGGTTTTTGAACTGGAAAAATTCCCTAATTTCCTGAAATTCCAGGAATTCCATAATACCATTTGTCAATTTAATATGTTACTACATTGACAGTTCTTGACCGATTTGAAAAAAATCCAACACTATTCATTTCAACTCATTCAGACAATTCAGTTTTTTTTTTATACCATTTTCAAAAAAATTCCAGCTTTTCCCGAAATGCCCAATTTTGGGGGAAATTCCCAATGAAATCAATGGGACATTTTTCAAAGTTTGACAACTCCCACATTTTTCAATTCAAACGGTTCCAACTTCAAAATATTTAGCCTGTCCAGGAATTGTGAGCTCCCTTTCAACAATTGTAAAAAAAATTCCAGGATTTTCCAAAATTCCTATTGTTTTTTTATTTTCCCTATTCAAAATGAATGGGGAATTCACACAATTCCACAATTCCCACATTCTTCAAAGCATTCCACCTTCAACACATCCAAGTCATCCTGGAAATTCAAAACTGAGTTGTTTTTTGAGCTCCCTTTCAACAATTGTAAAAAAAATTCCAGGATTTTCCCTATTCAAAATGAATGGGGAATTCACACAATTCCACAATTCCCACATCCTTCAAAGCATTCCACCTTCAACACATCCAAGTCATCCTGGAAATTCAAACTACCATTTTTCCATGTTCAACAAATTTCCAGGGATTGCTTCTTTCTTTTTTTTAACCCTATTTCCAACCTCTTTCGTTTGACTAATAATTTTCCTTTTTTCATCCCTTTTCAACTGTTTCACCGTCAAAACATTTTTCTTAGTCAGGACAAAAAAAACCCAAGTTGGTTTAGGAACTAGAAACATTCCCGGTTTTCCCGAAATTCCCGAAATTCCATAATACAATTTCTCAATTAAAAAACTGTCACTGCTTCAACATTTCTTGACCAATTTAAACAATTCCAACACCAACCAATTCAGCTCATTCAGGACAAACCGCTTTTCCCAAAATTCCCAAATTTCCAGGAAGTTCCCATTGAAATGAATGGGACATTTTTCCAAGTTGCAAAATTCCCACATTTTTCAACCTACTCAAACCATTCCAACATCAACACATTCCACTCATCAAACTAACACTTTCCCAAGTTCCAAACCAAATTCCGGTTTTCCTGGAAATTCTGACTCTTCAACATTCGAACCATTCCAACATTCAAACTATTTACATTCTGTCAGCATTTCACTTCAGCATTGGAGCATTTACATCTCATCTAGTTTAATATCACTTATAACATGAACCCAATGTTTTAAGACACAATTGACTTTTATTGTGAAAATCCAACGCAGCAGGGGTGTCAACAGTCATTTTCATTGGGGGCCAGGCGGCAGTTGTGGCTGCCCCCAAAGGGCCGCTTGTAACAGTGAATAAATATAAATATTCATGTATCATGTGATATTATTTCTCAATTTCGTATGCATTTGATTTTTACATTGTAGACATTTGTAACTTGCTTTGAAACGGTCAATTAGAATATGGTCACATTTTTATACAAACAAAATAATTGCAACATGTCAGCGCTTCTTAACCTTTTTGTCATCGAGAGCCAACTTCATTTTTACTACGAAGGGGACCACTCAAATATTATACTTCTGATTTTAATCATATTCAATAATTGGATCCAACCTACAGTCAAAAGATATGAAAGCAGGCGTTAATCACAGAGATTACAATCAAGGCTTAGGTCAGGCTGATTACGAAAATAAATACTAATCAAATATACTGCATAAGAAGGGACTCATGAATAACTGATGAAAAATATATGTACATGCAATTATGCTGTGCTAAGATAAATACATTTGAACAAAATGAATAATAAATATGTTTCTTAAATAAACTGGTAAATTTAAAATGAAAATATAGCTTTAGTCATATTTTTTGCGCTTAAGAAACTTCTCTATGACTTTAGCGCCAGACTTCTTCTGTTTGTTTGATATTGTCATTACTGCCACAAGTGGTGGGAAAGTGAATTACAACTGAGTATTGCTGCGGCCCAGCTGAGAAACATTTTCTTTTGTGGCCCTCGACTAAGTTCTAGCGGCCCAACAGTGGTTGAAATAATAGAATATTTGTTGCATGATCACATATTGTAATATTACATTTTAAAATAAATGTCAATTACATGCAGGAAATTATATATTTTTTTTTTGGTCAAAATGGAAAGAACAATTACATTAAGTATGAAATAATTAATACTTTGTTAGTGCACAGTTACTTCAAGGCTTCCAGGCCACTTCAAATGGGGCAAGTTGTAATAATGTGGTTGGCCAAGTAAAATGAAGTGGAAGGTCACATAGAATAATGTGAAGGGCCAGTTAAAATGAATGGGCAGGTCACATAGAATAATGTGACAGGCCAAATAAAATTAAGTGGCAGGTCACATAAAATAATGTGACAGGCCAAATAAAATGAAGTGGCAGGTCACATAAAATAACATGAAGGGCCAAATAAAATGAAGTGGCAGGTCACATAAAATAATGTGAAGGGCCAAATGAAATGAAGTGGCAGGTCACATAAAAAAATGTGACAGGCCAGATAAAATGAAGTGGCAGGTCACATGAAATAATGTGAAGGGCCAGATAAAATTATGTGGCAGGTCACATAAAATAATGTGACGGGCCAAATAAAATGAAGTGGCAGGTCACATGGAATAATGTGATGGGCCAGATAAAATGATGTGGCAGGTCAAATAAAACAATGTGGGGACCCAATTAAAATTATGTGGCAGGTCACATAAAATAATGTGAAGGGCCAAATAAAATGTATTGGCAGGTCACATAAAATTAAGTGGGGGGGGGGGGGGGGGGCAGTAAAATGAAGTGACAGGTCACATAAAATAATGTGAAGGGCCAAATAAAATGAAGTGGCAGGTCACATAAAATAATGTGGCGGGCCAGATAAAATTAAGTGGCAGGTCACATTAAATAATGTGGCAGGCCAAATAAAAGGAAGTGGCAGGTCACATAAAATAATGTGGCAGGCCAAATAAAATGAAGTGGCAGGTCACATAAAATAATGTGAAGGGCCAGATAAAATGATGCTGCAGGTCACCTAAAATAACGTGAAGGGCCAGATAAAATGATACGGCAGGTCACATAAAATAAAGTGACAGGCCAAATAAAATGAATTGGCAGGTCACATAAAATAATGTATGGCTATATAAATAAACATTGATTGATTGATTGATTGATTGATTGATTGATGGAGGGGTCAACTAAACATAAACAATCCATTTTACAATCAACTGTGATTCCTATTTGTAACGATTCTTAATCAATTCAAAAAAATCAAAAAACAATTTAAAAAAAATGTTTTACTGTAAAATATATTGATTTTGAATCGAGAATCGATTCTGAATGGAATCGTTACGCCAAAGAATCGAAACGAATTGAATCATGTGTTGCCCACAGCCCTGATCACTGATCAATAATCCCTGATCACATCCCAACCCCAGCAGGTGCCCTCAAAATAACCTGCACTATTCAAAATAACCTGTACTACTCAAAATAACCTGCACTATTCAAAATAACCTGTACTATTCAAAATAACCTGCACTATTCAAAATAACCTGTACTATTCAAAATAACCTGCAGTACTCAAAATAACCTGTACTACTCAAAATAACCTGCACTATTCAAAATAACCTGTACTATTCAAAATAACCTGCACTATTCAAAATAACCTGCACTATTCAAAATAACATGTACTACTCAAAATAACCTGCACTATTCAAAATAACCTGTACTATTCAAAATAACCTGCACTATTCAAAATAACCTGCACTATTCAAAATAACCTGCACTATTCAAAATAACCTGCACTATTCAAAATAACCTGCACTATTTAAAATAACCTGCACTATTCAAAATAACCTGCACTACTCAAAATAACCTGCACTATTCAAAATAACCTGTACTATTCAAAATAACCTGCACTATTCAAAATAACTTGCACTATTCAAAATAACCTGCACTATTTAAAATAACCTGCACTATTCAAAATAACCTGCACTATTCAAAATAACCTGCACTATTCATTAACCCCAGCAGGTGCCCTCAAAATAACCTGCACTATTCAAAATAACCTGCACTATTGAAAATAACCTGCACTATTCAAAATAACCTGCACTATTCAAAATAACCTGTACTACTCAAAATAACCTGCACTATTCAAAATAACCTGCACTATTCAAAATAACCTGCACTATTCAGAATAACCTGCACTATTCATCAACCCCAGCAGGCGCCCTCAAAATAACCTGCACTATTCAAAATAACCTGCACTATTTAAAATAACCTGTACTATTCAAAATAACCTGCACTATTCAAAATAACCTGCACTATTCAAAATAACCTGCACTATTTAAAATAACCTGCACTATTTAAAATAACCTGCACTATTCAAAATAACCTGCACTATTCATTAACCCCAGCAGGTGCCCTCAAAATAACCTGCACTATTCAAAATAACCTGCACTATTCAAAATAACCTGCACTATTGAAAATAACCTGCATTATTCAAAATAACCTGCACTATTCAAAATAACCTGCACTATTCAATAACCCCAGCAGGTGCCCTCAAAATAACCTGCACTATTCAAAATAACCTGCACTATTTAAAATAACCTGCACTATTCAAAATAACCTGCACTATTCAAAATAACCTGCACTATTCAAAATAACCTGCACTATTCAAAATAACCTGCACTATTCATTAACCCCAGCAGGTGCCCTCAAAATAACCTGCACTATTCAAAATAACCTGCATTATTTAAAATAACCTGCACTATTCATCAGCCTTTATACTTCATTCATTGAATATTAGTTGTGACTAATCCCACATTAAACGAGTTCACTTTGACATCCTATACTCGTATCATTTCTTATTGTTAGTGACAAGTTCTATATCCTTTAGATAAAGTTGGATTATTTAGATTCATTGAACCAAGTTAGTTGTCACGTATAATAATAATATTATTGTGCACAGTGGACATTTCTGTAAAAGAGCAGGAAGAAGCAGAGCTTATTTAATCATGAATTGTCTGCACATCTCAGCCATTATGATCGTTTGTTCACTTCCTGTGTGAAACATTTTTTTTTAGTAGAGAGAAAAACAAATATGAGCAAATGTAAATGTAAATACATAAATACATTGACAATTACCTAAATAGAAAATAAGAATACATTAAGGATGTATAAATAAATACAATGTAGGCCAGTTGTGTGTTTACTATGTGCTGCTGATGCAAATGAGGCCTTGGTGGAGGTCTGATCTTTATTGTTGTGTCACATCTCTTATCATGTTCCATTTCTTATCATGTTCCATCTTTTATCATGTTCCATCTCTTATCATGTTCCATCTCTTATCATGTTCCATCTCTTATCATGTTCCATCTCTTATCATGTTCCATCACTTATCATGTTCCGTCTCTTATCATGTTTCATCTCGTATCATGTTCCATCTCTTATCATGTTCCATCTCTTATCATGTTCCATCTCTTATCATGTTCCATCACTTATCATGTTCCATCACTTATCATGTTCCATCTCTTATCATGTTCCATCACTTATCATGTTCCATCTCTTATCATGTTCCATCTCTTATCATGTTCCATCTCTTATCATGTTCCATCACTTATCATGTTCCGTCTCTTATCATGTTCCGTCTCTTATCATGTTCCATCACTTATCATGTTCCATCACTTATCATCTTCCATCTCTTATCATGTTCCATCTCTTATCATGTTCCATCTCTTATCATGTTCCATCACTTATCATCTTCCATCTCTTATCATGTTCCATCTCTTATCATGTTCCATCTATTATCATGTTCCATCTCTTATCATGTTCCATCACTTATCATGTTTCATCTCTTATCATGTTCCGTCTCTTATCATGTTCCATCTCTTATCATGTTCCGTCTCTTATCATGTTCCGTCTCTTATCATGTTCCTCTTATCATGTTCCGTCTCTTATCATGTTCCATCTCTTATCATGTTCCATCTCTTATCATGTTTCATCTCTTATCATGTTTCATCTCTTATCATGTTCCATCTCTTATCATGTTCCATCTCTTATCATGTTCCATCTCTTATCATGTTCC
Organism: Entelurus aequoreus; assembly: GCF_033978785.1. NCBI lineage: Eukaryota > Metazoa > Chordata > Actinopteri > Syngnathiformes > Syngnathidae > Entelurus > Entelurus aequoreus. The sequence goes on from NC_084734.1 coordinate 6,987,903, forward strand.
GTCTCTTATCATGTTCCGTCTCTTATCATGTTCCGTCTCTTATCATGTTCCTCTTATCATGTTCCATCTCTTATCATGTTCCATCTCTTATCATGTTCCATCTCTTATCATGTTCCATCTCTTATCATGTTTAATCTCTTATCATGTTTCATCTCTTATCATGTTCCATCTCTTATCATGTTCCATCTCTTATCATGTTCCGTCTCTTATCATGTTCCATCACTTATCATGTTCCATCTCTTATCATGTTCAATCACTTATCATGTTCCATCTCTTATCATGTTCCATCTCTTATCATGTTCCATCACTTATCATGTTCCATCTCTTATCATGTTCCATCTCTTATCATGTTCCATCACTTATCATGTTCCATCTCTTATCATGTTCCATCTCTTATCATGTTCCATCTCTTATCATGTTCCATCTCTTATCATGTTCCATCACTTATCATGTTTCATCTCTTATCATGTTCCGTCTCTTATCATGTTCCATCTCTTATCATGTTCCGTCTCTTATCATGTTCCGTCTCTTATCATGTTCCGTCTCTTATCATGTTCCGTCTCTTATCATGTTCCTCTTATCATGTTCCGTCTCTTATCATGTTCCATCTCTTATCATGTTCCATCTCTTATCATGTTTCATCTCTTATCATGTTTCATCTCTTATCATGTTCCATCTCTTATCATGTTCCGTCTCTTATCATGTTCCGTCTCTTATCATGTTCCGTCTCTTATCATGTTCCGTCTCTTATCATGTTCCGTCTCTTATCATGTTCCATCTCTTATCATGTTCCATCTCTTATCATGTTCCATCTCTTATCATGTTCCATCACTTATCATGTTCCATCTCTTATCATGTTCCATCTCTTATCATGTTCCATCACTTATCATGTTCCGTCTCTTATCACGTTCCATCTCTTATCACGTTCCGTCTCTTATCATGTTCCGTCTCTTATCATGTTCCGTCTCTTATCACGTTTCGTCTCTTATCACGTTCCGTCTCTTATCAGGTTCCGTCTCTTATAACGTTCTGTCTCTTATCACGTTTTGTCTCTTATCACGTTTCGTCTCTCATCATGTTTCTAGTCTTATCATGTTTCTAGTCTTATCATGTTCCATCTCTTATCATGTTCCATCTCTTATCATGTTCCATCTCTTATCATGTTTCATCTCTAAACATGTTCCATCTCTTATCATGTTCCGTCTCTTATCATGTTTCATCTCTTATCATGTTCCATCTCTTATCATGTTCCATCTCTTATCATGTTCCGTCTCTTATCATGTTCCATCTCTTATCATGTTTCATCTCTTATCATGTTCCGTCTCTTATCATGTTCCATCTCTTATCACGTTCCATCTCTTATCACGTTCCGTCTCTTATCATGTTCCGTCTCTTATCATGTTCCGTCTCTTATCATGTTCCATCTTATCATGTTCCATCTCTTATCATGTTCCATCTCTTATCATGTTCCATCACTTATCATGTTCCGTCTCTTATCATGTTCCGTGTCTTATCACGTTCCGTCTCTTATCAAGTTCCGTCTCTTATCATGTTCCGTCTCTTATCACGTTTCATCTCTTATCATGTTCCGTCTCTTATCATGTTCCGTCTCTTATCACGTTTCGTCTCTTATCATATTCCGTCTCTTATAACGTTCCGTCTCTTATCAGGTTCCGTCTCTTATCAGGTTCCGTCTCTTATAACGTTCCGTCTCTTATCACGTTCCGTGTCTTATCACATTTCGTCTCTTATCATGTTTCGTCTCTTATCATGTTCCATCTCTTATCATGTTCCGTCTCTTATCATGTTCCGTCTCTTATCATGTTCCATCTCTTATCATGTTCCGTCTCTTATCATGTTTCATCTCGTATCATGTTTCATATCTTATCATGTTTCATCGCTTATCATGTTCCATCTCTTATCATGTTCCGTCTCTTATCATGTTTCATCTCTTATCATGTTCCATCTCTTATCATGTTTGATCTATTATCATGTTTGATCTCTTATCATATCCCATATCTTATCATGTTCCATCGCTTATCATGTTCCGTCTCTTATCATGTTTCATCTCGTATCATGTTTCATATCTTATCATGTTTCATCTCTTATCATGTTCCATCTCTTATCATGTTCTGTCTCTTATCATGTTCCATCTCTTATCATGTTCCATCACTTATCATGTTCCGTCTCTTATCATGTTCCATCTCTTATCATGTTCCATCTCTTATCATGTTTCATGTCTTATCATGTTCCATCTCTTATCATGTTCCATCTCGTATCATGTTCCATCTCGTATCACGTTTCATCTCTTATCATGTTCCATCTCTTATCATGTTCCGTCTCTTATCATGTTCCGTCTCTTATCATGTTCCATCTCTTATCATGTTCCGTCTCTTATCATGTTTCATCTCGTATCATGTTTCATATCTTATCATGTTTCATCGCTTATCATGTTCCATCTCTTATCATGTTCCGTCTCTTATCATGTTTCATCTCTTATCATGTTCCATCTCTTATCATGTTTGATCTATTATCATGTTTGATCTCTTATCATGTCCCATATCTTATCATGTTCCATCGCTTATCATGTTCCGTCTCTTATCATGTTTCATCTCGTATCATGTTTCATATCTTATCATGTTTCATCTCTTATCATGTTCCATCTCTTATCATGTTCTGTCTCTTATCATGTTCCATCTCTTATCATGTTCCATCAATTATCATGTTCCGTCTCTTATCATGTTCCATCTCTTATCATGTTCCATCTCTTATCATGTTTCATGTCTTATCATGTTCCATCTCTTATCATGTTCCATCTCGTATCATGTTCCATCTCGTATCACGTTTCATCTCTTATCATGTTCCATCTCTTATCATGTTTCATCTCGTATCATGTTCCATCACTCATCATGTTTCATCTCGTATCATGTTCCATCTCTTATCATGTTTCGTCTCTTATCATGTTACATCTCTGTCACACTTGGATGGACGCCCTTCAAAGTCCGTGCGGAAGCTAATAAAAACACGTCCCCTCATGCTGCATCTCTTTTTTTTTTCTTCCCTCAACCCCCCGAAATTTTAGATTTGGCTTTGAAAAATGCAATTAGCTATTTATTATTTATTTGTTTCTTCCCCTCACCGACTCGGGAGGCCGGGCACTTTGAAGTAGTCGCAGCATTATTCTCAATCCTCCATCATTTTGGACCGCAGCGATGGTTTTTCTCCTCACAGGACCGCAAACAAAAAGAAGCACCGAGGGAGATGTTGGATAGTAAACACTTTTTTTGAGTGCGCACAAAGACAAATGTTTTAACCCATCTGTGCTGATGGAATGTTCAAGCAGGAGCGCGGCCGCCATGTTAGCTACTGATCTCCTCTTCACACTTGACTAAAGTTTGCTGTGATGCGCTAAAAAAAAAAAAAAAAAAAAAGAGCAACTTATTTGGCTCCCATTAGAGCCAATTAGCCAGTGTGTGACCCCCCCTCAGGCGACGTCCTTTTGTTTTCACCTGTCGTCTCCTTGAAGACACTTCACGGGAAACTGCGATGACCTCGTGACATCTTCTCCGGTTTGAAGAGATTAGCCTCGCGTGTTGGAGCGACGCCTTCAAACGTTCTTTTCAAAGTCAGGAAATAACGGGATTGTCTTGTTGTTTTTTGAACTAAACAAACACAAAAGCCACATTTTGACACAATGTTGCACAGCCCCTCCAAGCTGATCGTTGGTTTTTATCCAATTAAACTTTGTCATGACTTGCACGTGCAGGCCAATGCTGCACTAATACATCATTGGTGTACTTTAATCAACATGAAGTCTTAAAGGTGTCAAACATCTGTAAAAAAATATGTATTTTCACTAATGCAAGGACATGAATAATCACATTGTTCCAACTTCAAAATATTCAGACTATTCAGGAATTGTGTGCTCTACTTTAACATTTATTTTTAAAAAAAATTCCAGGATTCCCCCAAATTCCTTTTTTTTTTATTATTCTTTTTTTTTCTTTTTTTCCCCCATTCAAAACTAATTGTCCATTTTTCAAACTTTCACCATTTCCACATTTTTCAACCGATTCAAACCATTCCACCTTCAACACATTCCACCATTCTGGAAATGGTAAACTACATTTTTTCCAAGTTCAAAACAATTCCAGGATTTCCCAAAATTCCTATTTTTTTCCCCATTTTTTCCCCATTCAAAATGAATTGTCCATTTTTCAAATTTTCACCATTTCCACATTTTCCAACCGATTCAAACCATTACACCTTTAACACATTCCACCATTCTGGGAATGGTAAACTACCTTTTTTCCAAGTTCAAAACAATTCCAGAATTTCCCAAAATTCCTATTTTTTTTATTTTTTCATTTTTTCCCCATTCAACATGAATTGTCCATTTTTCAAACTTTCACCATTTCCACATTTTTCAACCGATTCAAACCATTCCACCTTCAACACATTCCACCATTCTGGAAAAGGTAAACTACCTTTTTTCCAAGTTCAAAACAATTCCAGAATTTTCCAAAATTCCTTTTTTTTCCTCTATTTTTCCCCCATTCAAAATGAATTGTCCATCTTTCAAACTTTCACCATTTCCACATTTTTCAACCGATTCAAACCATTCCACCTTCAACACATTCCACCATTCTGGAAAAGGTAAACTAACTTTTTTCCAAGTTCAAAACAATTCCAGGATTTTTCAAAAAAAATTTTTTTTCTATTTGTCCCCCATTCAAAATGAATTGTCCATTTTTCAAACTTTCACCATTTCCACATTTTTCAACCGATTCAAACCATTCCACCTTCAACACATTCCCCCATTCTGGAAAAGGTAAATTACCTTTTTTCCAAGTTCAAAACAATTCCAGGATTTTCCAAAATTCCTTTTTTTTCCTCTATTTTTCCCCCATTCAAAATGAATTGTCCATTTTTCAAACTTTCACCATTTCCACATTTTTCAACCGATTAAAACCATTCCACCTTCAACACATTCCACCATTCTGGAAATGGTAAACTACATTTTTTCTAAGTTCAAAACAATTCCAGGATTTCCCAAAATTCCTAATTTTTTTCCCCATTTTTTCCCCATTCAAAATGAATTGTCCATTTTTCAAACTTTCACCATTTCCACATTTTTCAACCGATTCAAACCATTACACCTTTAACACATTCCACCATTCTGGGAATGGTAAACTACCTTTTTTCCAAGTTCAAAACAATTCCAGGATTTCCCCAAATTCCTATTTTTTTTATTTTTTCATTTTTTCCCCATTCAAAATGAATTGTCCATTTTTCAAACGTTCACCATTTCCACATTTTTCAACCGATTCAAACCATTCCACCTTCAAAACATTCCCACATTCTGGAAAAGGTAAACTACCTTTTTTCCAAGTTCAAAACAATTCCAGGATTTTCCAAAATTCCTTTTTTTTTCTCTATTTTTCCCCCATTCAAAATGAATTGTCCATTTTTCAAACTTTCACCATTTCCACATTTTTCAACCGATTCAAACCATTCCACCTTCAACACATTCCCACATTCTGGAAAAGGTAAACTACCTTTTTTCCAAGTTCAAAACAATTCCAGGATTTTCCAAAATTCCTTTTTTTTTCTCTATTTTTCCCCCATTCAAAATGAATTGAAATCAATGGGATATTTTTCAAAGTTTCACAACTCCCACATTGTTCAATTCAAACTGTTCCAACTTCAACATTTTCAGCCTGTTCAGGAATCGTGAGCTCCCTTTCAACAATTGTAAAAAAAAATAAAAATCCAGGATTTCCCATAATTCCTATTTTTTCCCCCATTTTCCCCCATTCAAAATGAATTGTCCATTTTGCAAAGTTCCACAATTCCAAAATTCTTCAACCCATTCAAAGCATTCCACCTTCAACACATTCAACTCATCTTATTCAAACTACCATTTTTCCATGTTCAACACATTTCCAGGAATTGCTTCTTTTTTTTTATAACCCTATTTCCAACCTTTTTCGTTTGACTACTCCTTTTCCTTTTTTCATCCCATTTCAACTGTTCCACCCAAAACATTTTGTCTTAGTCAGGACAAAAAAAAAAACAAGTTGATTTAGGAACTAAAAATATTCCCGGTTTTCCCGAAATTCCATAATGCAATTTCTCAATTAAAAAAACTGTTACTACTTCAACATTTCTTGACCATTTAAACAATTCCAACACCAATTGGGCTCATTCGGGACATTCATGCTCCTAATCATTTTTTTTTTTAAATCCAGCTTTTCCCAAAAAGGAAATGATTACGAAAAGATGAAAAAGCTGTTTTTTATTTATTCATCATTTTATATGTATTATTTGTATTTACTTATATATTTTATTATATTAATTTCATTGCATTATTCTATTTTATTTTAGTTTTATATCATATGTTTGTTACTTTATGCATGTTATGCAGGGGATACATCTCTAGTATTAAAATGTGCAGGTGTACTTAATGACGTGTCGGACTTCTGGACCTCATGGCCTTTAAATAGTGTGTGCATTTTTCATACTTTTACATTTTGCAATAAAATTCCGAAGTAATTTACATCCAAATAGATTCATTTAGTTTAAAACATATTTCAAGTAAATACCATTCAGTCAATATATTGTCTGTTTATTTATAAAATGCTAAAAAACTAATTGGAAAAATAAGAACGAAATGATAAAATGGGAATAATGTCCCTCTTTTATTCGTTAGGTTGCCATAATTGCACAACATAAAATCTCGTATTTTTCTTTAATACAGTCGTTCATATTTGATACGTTTGCACAAATCACTGACTAAATAAAGACGTTTTAACTTCATTTTCAATTTAAATATTTTTTTTCTCCACGCAGATTGAAGCGCGCACAGACACACCTGTTGGGTAAACATGCGCATGAATGATGTGTTCAATGAACCATCGCTTTTGCTCGTAAACAAAAGATTTACAGAATATAAAATAGTTGTCGTAATGTTTGGAGAAAAAACAAAAAGGCCTTATATTAAACTTCTGAATAGCGTGTGTAATTAAAGGAACAAAAGGGTTTAATTTATCGTCTTTAAATCAACAACGTTTTTTTTGTCCTGGATAGTTTTCAGACTCCAAGTGGCTCAATTGAACGTATCTTTTTGTCGTGGCGCATTCAAGGAGCCTTCCATTGAGACCGCCATCAAAGACCTTCTTCCTTCATTTCAAGTCGTTCGCTCGCGAAGTGACTTATTGGAGCCGAGACAGTGTCAGTGTGCACAAAGTGTGTACAGAGTGTGTATAAAGTGTGTACACGGCACGTCCCGACAAAAGCGACAGGGGTTAATCCACCCTGAAGTACACAATGCGCAGGCCCTGTTTACACAGGCGGGCCCGAGAGCACAAGCCTATTTTGCCCCACGTCTTTGAACGCAACAGTGGTCCGTGGCCCTGCACTTCAATTATCCACATCTAATCTTCACTTATTCGTCTTTAAATTAAAAATGCGTAAACATTATAATTTTTTTTTCGATATATATATATGTATATATATTTTTTAAATTGTATTTAATACTCCAAAACAATCCCTACGACCAACCAATTGGAAATGTTCGTTTAATGCACTTTCATCATAAGAATATTCACGTGTTTTTCTCACAATGATTCTTTATTTATTATTAAAAGGTACCAATTTATAATTGACCCATTTTGTGTGTCTTTATAAGAGCGAGACCCCGATGATTTGGTGTTCCTAGCAATAAAACATTCATTAACAGCACCGCGCCGAGCCCGTTTTAATCCAATTCCTGATGACGTAATTAAAAAGAAAACGTTTTTTTTGTTTTGACTTTAAACCAATTTCACGACTTTATTCCCGTCCCAAAACGTCAGTGTTTTTGGAGTAAACGGCTGGAAAAGCGAACAAATGGAGGATTATTTGATGTCTTTTTCAAAAAAAAAATAAATAAAAAAAAAGCTGACTTTCCAGGCAACAATCTGGAAGCCGCGTGTTTCTCTCCAATGATGACTTTCATTAAAGTCCCAATTTGATGCTTTATTTTTCATACACACCTTCCCACCCCCCCCCCCCCCCCCCCCCCCCATCTCCAAGAGGGGTGGTCGTGGGCAGAAAACAAGATGGCTAAATGTTCCTCACACACCTGCAGACATGAGATGTTCCTCACACACCTGCAGACATGAGATGTTCCACACACACCTGCAGACATGTGATGTTCCACACACACCTGCAGACATGTGATGTTCCTCACACACCTGCAGACATGTGATGTTCCTCACACACCTGCAGACATGTGATGTTCCTCGCACACCTGCAGACATGTGATGTTCCTCACACACCTGCAGACATGTGATGTTCCTCACACACCTGCAGACATGTGATGTTCCTCACACACCTGCAGACATGTGATGTTCCTCGCACACCTGCAGACATGAGATGTTCCTCACACACCTGCAGACATGTGATGTTCCTCGCACACCTGCAGACATGTGATGTTCCTCGCACACCTGCAGTCATGTGATGTTCCTCACACACCTGCAGTCATGTGATGTTCCTGCAGCATCACAGTCATGTGCTGCACACATTCCAGGTGTTTTGAAGGGGAATTTAAAAAAAAAAAGAGGAAAAGAATAGGAGCTGATCCAGGGCCGCAGCTGTGAGTTGTAAAGGCCCCCAGGTGCACGGAAAACAAACCCCAGTAATATTGGCATGGCCTCCTGGATCATCATTACCTGTTTGTTGTCAGTCCTGCAGAAAAATACCTTTTGAGGTGTATTCCAATAATTAAGGGTGGAGATGTAAAATGTAAGTATTTTGCAATATTGTATAATATATCAACGAATAATGCATGTATATTTATAATTTTATATATAAATGTATATTCGATATATATATATATATATATATATATATATATATATATATATATATATATATATATATATATATATATATATATATATACAGTATATATATATATATATATATATAAATAAATAAATATATATATATATATATATATATATATATATATATATATATATATATATATATATATATATATATATATATATATATATATATATATATATATATATATATATATATATATATATATATATATATATATATATATATGTATATATATATATATATATATATATATAAAACTATATATGCATATATATATATATATATATAATGTATTACTTTCTTCATAAAGATAGTTATATATATATATATATATATAATGTATTACTTTCTTCATAATATTATATATATATATATATATATATATATATATATATATATATATATTATATATATATATATATATATATATATATATATATTTATATTTAACTATCTTCATGAAGAAAAAGATATTATATATATATATATATATATATATATATATATATATATATATATATATATATATATATATATATATTTATATTTAACTATCTTCATGAAGAAAAATATATTATATATATATATATATATATTATATATATATATATATATATATATATATATATATATATATATATATATATATATATATATATATATATATAAACACCTAGGTGTTTGTTATGCGGGATTAATTTGTGGCATATTAAATATAAGCCTGGTTGTGTTGTGGCTAATAGAGTATATATATGTCTTGTGTTTATTTACTGTTGTAGTCATTCCCAGCTGAATATCAGGTCACCCCCGGCTCTCACAGCATCTTCCCTATCTGAATAGCTTCAACTCCCCACTAGTCCTTCACTTGCACTTTCCTCATCCACAAATCGTTCATCCTCGCTCAAATTAATGGGGAAATCGTCGTTTCTCGGTCCGAATCTCTCTCACTTCATGCGGCCATCATTGTAAACAATAGGGAACTTTGCGTATATGTTCAACTGACTACGTCACGCTACTTCCCGTAGGGGCAAG
>NC_084734.1:6997849-7007849 GCF_033978785.1 Entelurus aequoreus
ATGTTTGGATGTACTTTGTCTTTGCTCCACAGTAAGTCTTTGCTGTCGTCCAGCATTCTGTTTTTTTGTTGACTTTGTAGCCAGTTCAGTTTTAGTTTCGTTCTGCAGAGCCCAGTGGTTTTCAACCTTTTTTGAGCCGAGGCACATTTTTTGCACACCACCAGCAGAAATCATTAAAAAACCAAATTCAGTTGACGGTAAAAAGTCATTGTCACAATTGTTGGATATAAAGCATAACCAAGCATGCATCACTATAGCTCTTGTCTCAAAGTAGGTGTACTGTCACCACCTGTCACATCACACCCTGACTTATTTGGACTTTTTTGCTGTTTTCCTGTGTGTAGTGTTTTACTTCTTGTCTTGCGCTCCTATTTTGGTGGCTTTTTCTCTTTTTTTGGTATTTTCCTGTAGCAGTTTCATGTCTTCCTTTGAGCGATATTTCCCGCATCTACTTTGTTTTAGCAATCAAGAATATTTCAGTTGTTTTTATACTTGTGGAGACATTGTTGATTGTCATGTCATGTTCGGATGTACTTTGTCTTTGCTCCACAGTAAGTCTTTGCTGTCGTCCAGCATTCTGTTTTTTGTTGACTTTGTAGCCAGTTCAGTTTTAGTTTTGTTCTGCATAGCCCAGTATTTTTTAACCTTTTTGGAGCCAAGGCACATTTTTTGCGTTTAAAAAAATGCGGAGGCTCACCACCAGCAGAAATCTTTCAAAACTAAACTCAGTTGACAGTAAAAAGTGGATATGACTTACCATGAATTGATTACGTGGACCCCGACTTAAACAAGTAGAAAAACGTATTGGGGTGTTACCATCAATTGTACATAACGTGTTTTGTACTTTCTGCTGTTTTCTTGTGTTTAGTGTTTTAGTTCTTGTCTCGCGCTCTTATTTTGGTGGCTTTTTCTCTTTTTTCCAGTATTTTCCTGTAAGCAATTTCATGTCTTCCTTTGAGCGATATTTCCCGCATCTACTTTGTTTTAGCAATCAAGAATATTTCAGTTGTTTTTATCCTTGTGGAGACATTGTTGATTGTCACGTCATGTTCGGATGTACATTGTCTTTGCTCCACAGTAAGTCTTTGCTGTCGTCCAGCATTCTGTTTTTTGTTGACTTTGTAGCCAGTTCAGTTTTAGTTTTGTTCTACATAGACCAGTGTTTTTCAACCTTTTTTGAGCCAAGGCACATTTTTTGCACACCACCAGCAGAAATCATTAAAAACCAAATTCAGTTGACGGTAAAAAGTCATTGTCGCAATTGTTGGATATGACTTTAAAGCATAACCAAGCATGCATCACTATAGCTCTTGTCTCAAAGTAGGTGTACTGTCACCACCTGTCACATCACACCCTGACTTATTTGGACGTTTTTACTGTTTTCCTGTGTGTAGTGTTTTACTTCTTGTCTTGCGCTCCTATTTTGGTGGCTTTTTCTCTTTTTTTGGTATTTTCCTGTAGCAGTTTCATGTCTTCCTTTGAGCGATATTTCCCGCATCTACTTTGTTTTAGCAATCAAGAATAGTTCAGTTGTTTTTATCCTTGTGGAGACATTGTTGATTGTCATGTCATGTTCGGATGTACTTTGTCTTTGCTCCACAGTAAGTCTTTGCTGTCGTCCAGCATTCTGTTTTGGTTTACTTTGTAGCCAGTTCAGTTTTAGTTTAGTTCTACATAGACCACTGGTTTTCAACCTTTTTGGAGCCAAGGCACATTTTTTGCGTTGAAAAAATGCGGAGGCACACCACCAGCAGAAATCTTTCAAAAACTAAACTCAGTTGACAGTAAAAAGTGGATATGACTTACCATGAATTGATTACGTGGACCCCGACTTAAACAAGTTGAAAAACTTATGGGGTGTTACCATCAATTGTACATAACGTGTTTTGTACTTGTTGCTGTTTTCTTGTGTGTAGTGTTTTAGTTCTTGTCTCGCGCTCCTATTTTGGTGGCTTTTTCTCTTTTTTCTGTATTTTCCTGTAGCAGTTTCAATCAAGAAGATTTCGGTTGCAATCAAGAAGATTTCTGTTGTTTTAAATCCTTCTTTGTGGGGACATTGTTGATGGTCATGTCATGTTCGGATGTACATTATGGATGCCGTCTTTGCTCCGCAGTAAGTCTTTGCTGTCGTCCAGCATTCTGTTTTTTGTTGACTTTGTAGCCAGTTCAGTTTTAGTTTCGTTCTGCATAGACCAGTGTTTTTCAACCTTTTTGGAGCCAAGGCAAATTTTTTGCACACCACCAGCAGAAATCATTAAAAAACCAAACTCAGTTGACGGTAAAAAGTTGTTGTGGCAATTGTTGGATATGACTTTAAAGCATAACCAAGCATGCATCACTATAGCTCTTGTCTCAAAGTAGATGTACTGTCACCACCTGTCACATCACACCCTGACTTATTTGGACTTTTTTGCTCTTTTCCTGTGTGTAGTGTTTTACTTCTTGTCTTGCGCTCCTATTTTGGTGGCTTTTTCTCTTTTTTCCAGTATTTTCCTGTAGCAGTTTCATGTCTTCCTTTGAGCGATATTTCCCGCATCTACTTTTGTTTTAGCAATCAAGAATATTTCAGTTGTTTTTATCCTTCTTTGTGGGGACATTGTTGATGGTCATGTCATGTTCGGATGTACTTTGTCTTTGCTCCACGGTAAGTCTTTGCTGTCGTCCAGCATTCTGTTTTGGTTTACTTTGTAGCCAATTCAGTTTTAGTTTTGTTCTACATAGCCCAGTGGTTTTCAACCTTTTTGGAGCCAAGGCACATTTTTTGCGTTGAAAAAATGCGGAGGCACACCACCAACAGAAATCTTTCAAAAACTAAACTCAGTTGACAGTAAAAAGTGGATATGACTTACCATGAATTGATTACGTGGACCCCGACTTAAACAAGTTGAAAAACTTATTGGGGTGTTACCATCAATTGTACATAACGTGTTTTGTACTTTTTGCTGTTTTCTTGTGTGTAGTGTTTTACTTCTTGTCTTGCGCTCCTATTTTGGTGGCTTTTTCTCTTTTTTCGGTATTTTCCTCTAGCAGTTTTATGTCTTCCTTTGAACGATATTTCCCGCATCTACTTTGTTTTAGCAATCAAGAATATTTCAGTTGTTTTTAATCCTTCTTTGTGGGGACATTGTTGATGGTCATGTCATGTTCGGATGTACTTTGTGGACGCCATCTTTGCTCCACAGTAAGTCTTTGCTGTCGTCCAGCATTCTGTTTTTTGTTGACTTCGTAGCCAGTTCAGTTTTAGTTTCGTTCTGCATAGCCCAGTGTTTTTCAACCTTTTTTGAGCCAAGGCACATTTTTTGCGTTGAAAAAAAGCGTAGGCACACCACCAACAGAAATCATTAAAAAACAAAAGTAAAAAGTCGTTGTCGCAATTGTTGGATATGACTTTAAAGCATAACCAAGCATGCATCACTATAGCTCTTGTCTCAAAGTAGGTGTACTGTCACCACCTGTCACATCACACCCTGACTTATTTGGACTTTTTTGCTCTTTTCCTGTGTGTAGTGTTTTACTTCTTGTCTTGCGCTCCTATTTTGGTGGCTTTTTCTCTTTTTTTGGTATTTTCCTGTAGCAGTTTCATGTCTCCCTTTGAGCGATATTTCCCGCATCTACTTTGTTTTAGCAATCAAGAAGATTTGAGTTGTTTTTAGTCCTTATTTGTGGGGACATTGTTGATTGTCATGTCATGTTCGGATGTACATTGTCTTTGCTCCACAGTAAGTCTTTGCTGTCGTCCAGCATTCTGTTTTTGTTGACTTTGTAGCCAGTTTGTTCTGCGTAGCCTTCCCTAAGCTTCAATGCCTTTTCTTAGGGGCACTCACTTTTTGTTTATTTTTTGGTTTAAGCATTTTTACCTGCACACTGCCTCCCGCTGTTTCCGACTTTAGCTACCGGCTGCCACCTACTGATATGGACGAGTATTACACGGTTACTCTGCCGAGCTCTAGACAGCACCGACACTCAACAACAAGACTATAATTACTGCCTTGCAAACAATATCTTTAACCCAAATAGGTAGATAATCTCACCGGTTTATGCTACAAGCCTGCATGATTGTACCACACGGGATAAAACTCGGACAATCGTACGGACGTTAGCGTAGCGCCACAGAGCCTTTGATGTGACCTACGTCATTCCACATCTGACAAGCCGAGGTGCGTTCACTCCACAGTCCTCTCATCCTGGCAAGCCGTGCTACCCGGCAACAATGTCGGAGGCGGGGGGGAAGGCGACGGTTACCAGGCAGGGTTCGATCCCCGCCGTGACACCGGCGTTCAAGCAGAAAAGCACGAGGACTGAGATCTTATCCCCGCCGAAGCCAATTTCCCGGGCGCCAGAGTTCCTCCTCTCAGCGGCCGGGCTCAAGCACTTCAAAGTTGAGAGACGCACGATTCATTTGGCAGCTCATGTTGTCCGCCTTGGAAAAGCCGCGAGACGCTCCGCAGGGCTGATTCCCCGGCTTCAGAGAGAAAAGAGAATTTGGCTCCGGCTTATAGGCCGGCCCATCCCCATCCGGAGGTGGGCCGCGTTTCATCTCCCGGTAGCCTTAGCGACCGGGTCTGGTGACCGGGCCCGTCACAGGTGGGAGTCCGCCTCGGTCAAAGGAGCGCCATCGCTAAGGACGGGATTTGCCGCTGTTATTTTTCTATTAGGGGCGGAATTATGCTAAGCCTTCGGAGGCCATCTTTGCGTTGCCATGGCAGCCCATATTTCCTACCGGGTTGTGACCTTGAACGACTACAGTGCAAAGACCCGCTCGCCCCCCGGACCCTTTGAGGATTAGACCGGGCTCTCTTAGTTATGCAAAACACGGCTGATATGATTGAGCCTTGAATGCTTGAATGACAAACTTTATTGAGATGGCCTCCATTTCCCTGCCATTATTGTCCGCTGATTATTTCCAATCACTTGGCACGGCTTCAAACCTCGCTTTTGTTCCAGCTTCTTCCTCCACAAAGCTGCCGTGGCCGGCGATTAGCGGAACAAACCAGGCCTTCTTAGGATTCTTACTTCTGGGAACTTAAGTAAGGTAAAAAAAACACTTTTGACTGGGGAAGAAATCATCAAAAAAAAAAATTAAGTTATTAATAGAAGTACCCTGTTGTTGCCGTGGCAACCTTAGATACGCTACTTTAGTGGCCTGGCAGACGCGGACACTGTGTGATCCTGTAACTACTTGGTATCGGATCCATACCTAAAGGTGTGGTATCATCCAAAACGGATGTCAAGTATCAAAGAAGAGAAGAATAAGTGATTATTACATTTGAACAGAAGTGTAGATAGAACATGTTAAAGCAGAAAATAAGCAGATATTAACAGTAAATAAACAAGTGGATTAATAATCCATTTTCTACAGTTTGTCCCTCATAATGTAGACAAAATAATAGGTGTATAAATGACGCATATACGACTTATTCCCACATACATAATGACTTCTGTGGTGAATATAAGACTTATTCCCACATATAATGACTTATGTGGTGCATATAAGACTTATTCCCACATACATAATGACTTCTGTGGTGCATATAAGACTTATTCCCACATACATAATGACTTATGTGGTGCATATAAGACTTATTCCCACATACATAATGACTTCTGTGGTGCATATAAGACATATTCCCACATACATAATGACTTATGTGGCGCATATAAGACTTATTCCCACATACATAATGACTTCTGTGGTGCATATAAGACTTATTCCCACATACATAACGACTTATGTGGTGCATATAAGACTTATTCCCACGTATAATGACTTCTGTGGTGCATATAAGACTTTTTCCCACGTATAATGACTTCTGTGGTGCATATAAGACTTATTCCCACATACATAATGACTTCTGTGGTGCATATAAGACTTATTCCCACATACATAATGACTTCTGTGGTGTATATAAGACTTATTCCCACATACATAATGACTTATGTGGTGCATATAAGACATATTCCCACATACATAATGACTTAAGTGGCGTATATAAGACTTATTCCCACACATAATGACTTCTGTGTTGCGCATATAAGACTTATTCCCACATATAATGACTTATGTGGCGCATATAAGACTTATTCCCACATACATAATGACTTCTGTGGTGCATATAAGATTTATTCCCACATACATAATGACTTCTGTGGTGCATATAAGACTTATTCCCACATACATAACGATTTATGTGGCGCATATAAGACTTATTCCCACATACATAATGACTTATGTGGTGCATATAAGACTTATTCCCACATACATAATGACTTCTGTGGTGCATATAAGACTTATTCCCACATACATAACGACTTATTGGTGCATATAAGACTTATTCCCCCCTACATAATGACTTCTGTGGTGCATATAAGACTTATTCCCACATACATAATGACTTCTGTGGTGCATATACGACTTATTCCCACATACATAATGACTTCTGTGGTGCATATAAGACTTATTCCCACATACATAATGACTTCTGTGGTGCATATAAGACTTATTCCCACATACATAATGACTTCTGTGGTGCATATAAGACTTATTCCCACATACATAATGACTTCTGTGGTGCATATAAGACCTATTCCCACATACATAATGACTTCTGTGGTGCATATAAGACTTATTCCCACATACATAATGACTTCTGTGGTTCATATAAGACTTATTCCCACATACATAATGACTTCTGTGGTGAATATAAGACTTATTCCCACACATAATGACTTCTGTGGTGCATATAAGACTTATTCCCACATACATAACGACTTTTGTGGTGCATATAAGACTTATTCCCACGTATAATGACTTCTGTGGTGCATATAAGACTTATTCCCACATACATAATGACTTCTGTGGTGCATATAAGACTTATTCCCACATACATAATGACTTCTGTGGTGCATATAAGACTTATTCCCACATACATAATGACTTCTGTGGTGCATATAAGACTTATTCCCACATACATAATGACTTCTGTGGTGCATATAAGACTTATTCCCACATACATAATGACTTCTGTGGTGCATATAAGACTTATTCCCACATACATAACGACTTATGTGGTGCATATAAGACTTATTCCCACATACATAATGACTTCTGTGGTGCATATAAGACTTAATCCCACTTATAATGACTTCTGTGGTGCATATAAGACTTATTCCCACATACATAATGACTTCTGTGGTGCATATAAGACTTATTCCCACATACATAATGACTTCTGTGGTGCATATAAGACTTATTCCAACATACACAATGACTTCTTTGGTGCATATAAGATTTATTCCCACATACATAACGATTTATGTGGCACATATAAGACTTATTCCCACATACATAATGACTTCTGTGGTGCATATAAGACTTATTCCCACATACATAACGATTTATGTGGCGCATATAAGACTTATTCCCACATACATAATGACTTCTGTGGTGCATATAAGACCTATTCCCACATACATAATGACTTCTGTGGTGCATATAAGACTTATTCCCACATACATAACGATTTATGTGGCGCATATAAGACTTATTCCCACATACATAATGACTTATGTGGTGCATATAAGACTTATTCCCACATACATAATGACTTCTGTGGTGCATATAAGACTTATTCCCACATACATAATGACTTCTGTGGTGCATATAAGACTTATTCCCACATACATAATGACTTCTGTGGTGCATATAAGACTTATTCCCACATACATGATGACTTCTGTGGTGCATGTAAGACTTATTCCCACATATAATGACTTCTGTGGTGCATATAAGACTTATTCCCACTTATAATGACCTCTGTGGTGCATATAAGACTTATTCCCACATACATAATGACTTCTGTGGTGCATATAAGACTTATTCCCACTTATAATGACTTATGTGGTGCATATAAGACCTATTCCCACTTATAATTACTTCTGTGGTGCATATAAGACTTATTCCCACATACATAATGACTTCTGTGGTGCATATAGACTTATTCCCACATACATAATGACTTCTGTGGTGCATATAAGACTTATTCCCACATACATAACGATTTATGTGGTGCATATAAGACTTATTCCCACATACATAATGACTTCTGTGGTGCATATAAGACTTATTCCCACATACATAATGGACTTCTGTGGTGCATATAAGACTTATTCCCACATACATAACGATTTATGTGGTGCATATAAGACTTATTCCCACATACATAATGACTTCTGTGGCGCATATAAGACTTATTCCCACACATAATGACTTCTGTGGTGCATATAAGACTTATTCCCACATATAATGACTTCTGTGGTGCATATAAGACTTATTCCCACATACATAATGACTTATGTGGTGCATATAAGACTTTTTCCCACTTATAATGACTTCTGTGGTGCATATAAGACTTATTCCCACATACATAATGACTTCTGCGGTGCATATAGACTTATTCCCACATACATAATGACTTCTGTGGTGCATATAAGACGTATGCCCACATATAATGACTTATGTGGTGCATATAAGACTTATTCCCACTTATAATGACTTCTGTGGTGCATATAAGACTTATTCCCACATACATAATGACTTCTTTGGTGCATATAAGACTTATTCCCACATACATAATGACTTCTGTGGTGCATATAAGACTTATTCCCACATACATAATGACTTCTGTGGTGCATATAAGACTTATTCCCACATACATAATGACTTCTGTGGTGCATATAAGACTTATTCCCACATACATAATGACTTCTGTGGTGCATATAAGACTTATTCCCACATACATAATGACTTCTGTGGTGCATATAAGACTTATTCCCACATATAATGACTTCTGTGGCGCATATAAGACTTATTACCACATACATAATGACTTCTGTGTCGCATATAAGACAACCACACCTAGCAGGACTCCTCCCTCCTCCCCCCCACCACCAACTGAAGTATCCCCTCATAAATGTGGTTGCCATGGAATCGATCAGTCCCCGTCTTGATTCGCTTGACGCCCCCCCCCCCCTGTCAGGTGTCAGGTGTGCGTCAGGTGACACGTCTACCTGACAGGTACTCGTCACCGGAGTCACCAGCAGCGTGTGCTCGCCACCAAAGTGCTGTCTGCCATCTTGTTTGCTGACAAACTCCTCACGCCTGTCTCTCAATCTAATCGGACTTTTGACGCTTCTCGAAGACAAAGATGGCTCGTCTTTGTGTGTGTGTGTGTGTGTGTGTGGAAGTGTGTGTGTGTGTGTGTGTGTGTTAGTCAGTTCTTGCATCAAAGTTATAAAAACATGACAGTCACATTTTAAGGTGCTCTGATGTCACAATACTTTGACTTTTTTTTCCCTCCGAGCTTGAAAGTTCAATCAGTGCGAGGTTTGCTCTACTTTGATGTGAGCTCTCCACTCATGTCCTTCTAGCTTCTTCCTCTTCTTCTTCTTCTTCTTCTTCTTCCTCTTCTTCTTCTTCTTGTCACCCACTCACTGCCTGCAAGATCTTCCTCGCACATGCTCAGTCTTCCAAGGCCTGGCTGCAGTTTAAAGGCCTATTTTTTATTTAAACGGGGATAGCAGATCTATTCTATGTGTCATACTTGATCATTTCGCGATATTGCCATATTTTTGCTGAAAGGATTCAGTAGAGAACAACCACGATAAAGATCGCAACTTTTGGTATCTGATAAAAAAAAAAAAGGCTTGCCCCTACGGGAAGTAGCGTGACGTAGTCAGTTGAACATATACGCAAAGTTCCCTATTGTTTACAATGATGGCCGCATGAAGTGAGAGAGATTCGGACCGAGAAAGCGACAATTTCCCCATTAATTTGAGCGAGGATGAAAGATTTGTGGATGAGGAAAGTGCAAGTGAAGGACTAGTGGGGAGTGAAAGCGATTCAGATAGGGAAGATGCTGTGAGAGGCGGGGGGTGACCTGATATTCAGCTGGAAATGACTACAATAGTAAATAAACACAAGACATATATATACTCTATTAGC
>NC_084734.1:7012849-7043987 GCF_033978785.1 Entelurus aequoreus
TTTGAATGGGTTGAAGAATGTGGGAATTGTGGAGCTTTGCAAAATGGACAATTAATTTTGAATGGGGGAAAAAAAATAGGAATTATGGAAATCCTGGATTTTTTTTTTTTTTTTACAATTGTTGAAAGGGAGTTCCTGAACAGGCTGAAAATTTTGAATTCGGAACAGTTTTGAATTGAACAATGTGGGAGTTGTGAAACTTTGAAAAATATCCCATTGATTTCAATGGGAGTTTCCCAAAAAATTGGGCATTTCGGGAAAGTGGGATTTTTTTTGGAAATGGTAAAAAAACTGAATTTTTTGAATAAGGTGAATTATTTGGTTTGGAATTTTCAAATCGGTCAAGAAACGTCAATGTAGTAAAATATTCAATTGACAAATGGTATTATGGAATTTCAGGAAAATAGGGAATTTCTCCAGTTCGAAGCAACTTCGTTTTTTGTCCTGATTAAAAGGAATGTTTGGACGGTGGAACAGTTGAAGTGGGTTGAAAAAATGTGGGAGGAGTAGTCGACAGAAAAAAGGGTGGAAATAGGACTTCGGAAAACCAGGAATTCTGGAAAATCCTGGAAAAAATATTCAGCTTGGAAAAAGGCTAGTTTGAATTTCCAGGATGGTGGAATGTGTGGAAGGTGGGATGGTATGAATCGGTTCTGGGAAATCTTGGATGAAAAATGGAAAAGGAGTAGTCAAACGAAAAAGTTTGGGAATAAGGTTAGGAGAAAAAAAAAACAGGAATTCCTGGAAATGTGTTGAATGAGGAAAAATGGTAGTTAGAAGGTGGAATGGTTTGAATGGGTTGAAGAATGTGGGAATTGTGGAAGTTTGAAAAATGGACAATTCATTTTGAATGGGGAAAAAATGAAAAAAAAAAAAAAAAAGGAATTTTGGGAAATCCTGGATTTTTTAAAAATAATTGTTAAAGTAGAGCACACAATTCCTGAACAGGCTTAATATTTTGAAGTTGGAACGGTTTGAATTGAAAAATGTGGGAGTTGTTAAACTTTGAAAAATGTCCCATTGATTTCAGTGGAAATATCCCCCAAAATTGGGAATTTCAGGAAAATCAGGAATTTTTTTGAAAATGGTTAAAAAAAAAAAATGGAATGGCCTGAATAAGTTAAAATGGTTGGTGTTGGACTTTTCACATCCGTCGAGAAATGTTGAAGTAGTAACATGTTGAATTGAGAAATTGTGTTACAAAATTCCTGGAATTTCGGGAAAACCGGGATTTTTCCAGTTAAAAAAATAACTTCCTTTTTTGGAAAACCAGGAATTCTGGAAAATCCTGGAATTTTTTTTAACTTGGAAAAAATGTAGTTTAACATTTCCAGAATGGTGGAATGTGTTGAAGGTGGAATGGATTGAATCGGTTGAAAAATGTGGAAATGGTGAAAGTTTGAAAAATGGACAATTCATTTTGAATGGGGAAAAAATGGAAAAAAAAAATAGGAATTTTGGGAAATCCTGGAATTTTTTTGAACTTGGAAAAAATGTAGTTTAACATTTCCAGAATGGTGGAATGTGTTGAAGGTGGAATGGTTTGAATCGGTTGAAAAATGTGGAAATGGTGAAAGTTTGAAAAATGGACAATTCATTTTGAATGGGGAAAAAATGGAGAAAAAAAATTGGAATTTTGGGAAATCCTGGAATTGTTTTGAACTTGGAAAAAAATGTAGTTTACCATTTCCAGAATGGTGGAATGTGTTGAAGGTGGAATGGTTTGAATCGGTTGAAAAATGTGGAAATGGTGAAAGTTTGAAAAATGGACAATTCATTTTGAATGGGGGAAAAATAGAGAAAAAAAAGGAATTTTGGAAAATCCTGGAATTGTTTTGAACTTGGAAAAAATGTAGTTTACCTTTTCCAGAATGGTGGAATGTGTTGAAGGTGGAATAGTTTGAATCGGTTGAAAAATGTGGAAATGGTGAAATTTTGAAAAATGGACAATTCATTTTGAATGGGGGAAAAATAGAGAAAAAAAAAGGAATTTTGGAAAATCCTGGAATTGTTTTGAACTTGGAAAAAAGGTAATTTACCTTTTCCAGAATGGGGGAATGTGTTGAAGGTGGAATGGTTTGAATCGGTTGAAAAATGTGGAAATGGTGAACGTTTGAAAAATGGACAATTCATTTTGAATGGGGAAAAAATGAAAAAATAAAAAAAATAGGAATTTTGGGAAATCCTGGAATTGTTTTGAACTTGGAAAAAAGGTAGTTTACCATTCCCAGAATGGTGGAATGTGTTAAAGGTGTAATGGTTTGAATCGGTTGAAAAATGTGGAAATGGTGAAAGTTTGAAAAATGGACAATTCATTTTGAATGGGGAACAAATGGGGAAAAAAAAGGAATTTTGGAAAATCCTGGAATTGTTTTGAACTTGGAAAAAAGGTAATTTACCTTTTCCAGAATGGGGGAATGTGTTGAAGGTGGAATGGTTTGATTCGGTTGAAAAATGTGGAAATGGTGAAAGTTTGAAAAATGGACAATTCATTTTGAATGGGGGAAAAATAGAAAAAAAAATTAATTTTGAAAAATCCTGGAATTGTTTTGAACTTGGAAAAAAGTTAGTTTACCTTTTCCAGAATGGTGGAATGTGTTGAAGGTGGAATGGTTTGAATCGGTTGAAAAATGTGGAAATGGTGAAAGTTTGAAAAATGGACAATTAGTTTTGAATGGGGGAAAAAAAGAAAAAAAAAGAATAATAAAAAAAAAAGGAATTTGGGGGAATCCTGGAATTTTTAAAAAAAAATAAAAGTTAAAGTAGAGCACACAATTCCTGAATAGTCTGAATATTTTGAAGTTGGAACAATGTGATTATTCATGTCCTTGCATTAGTGAAAATACATATTTTTTACAGATGTTTGACACCTTTAAGACTTCATGTTGATTAAAGTACACCAATGATGTATTAGTGCAGCATTGGCCTGCACGTGCAAGTCATGACAAAGTTTAATTGGATAAAAACCAACGATCAGCTTGGAGGGGCTGTGCAACATTGTGTCAAAATGTGGCTTTTGTGTTTGTTTAGTTCAAAAAACAACAAGACAATCCCGTTATTTCCTGACTTTGAAAAGAACGTTTGAAGGCGTCGCTCCAACACGCGAGGCTAATCTCTTCAAACCGGAGAAGATGTCACGAGGTCATCGCAGTTTCCCGTGAAGTGTCTTCAAGGAGACGACAGGTGAAAACAAAAGGATGTCACCTGAGGGGGGGTCACACACTGGCTAATTGGCTCTAATGGGAGCCAAATAAGTTGCTCTTTTTTTTTTTTTTTTTTTAGCGCATCACAGCAAACTTTAGTCAAGTGTGAAGAGGAGATCAGTAGCTAACATGGCGGCCGCGCTCCTGCTTGAACATTCCATCAGCACAGATGGGTTAAAACATTTGTCTTTGTGCGCACTCAAAAAAAGTGTTTACTATCCAACATCTCCCTCGGTGCTTCTTTTTGTTTGCGGTCCTGTGAGGAGAAAAACCATCGCTGCGGTCCAAAATGATGGCGGATTGAGAATAATGCTGCGACTACTTCAAAGTGCCCGGCCTCCCGAGTCGGTGAGGGGAAGAAACAAATAAATAATAAATAGCTAATTGCATTTTTCAAAGCCAAATCTAAAATTTCGGGGGGTTGAGGGAAGAAAAAAAAGAGATGCAGCATGAGGGGACGTGTTTTTATCAGCTTCCGCACGGACTTTGAAGGGCGTCCATCCAAGTGTGACAGAGATGTAACATGATAAGAGACGGAACGTGATAAAAGATGGAACATGATAAGAGATGAAACATGATAAGAGATGAAACATGATACGAGATGGAACATGATACGAGATGGAACATGATAAGAGATGGAACATGATACGAGATGGAACATGATACGAGATGGAACATGATAAGAGATGGAACATGATAAGACATGAAACATGATAAGAGATGGAACATGATAAGAGATGGAACATGATAAGAGACGGAACATGATAAGTGATGGAACATGATAAGAGATGGAACATGATAAGAGACAGAACATGATAAGAGATGGAACATGATAAGAGATGAAACATGATAAGATATGAAACATGATACGAGATGAAACATGATAAGAGACGGAACATGATAAGAGATGGAACATGATAAGATATGGGACATGATAAGAGATCAAACATGATAATAGATCAAACATGATAAGAGATGGAACATGATAAGAGATGAAACATGATAAGAGACGGAACATGATAAGAGATGGAACATGATAAGCGATGAAACATGATAAGATATGAAACATGATAAGAGATGAAACATGATAAGAGACGGAACATGATAAGAGATGGAACATGATAAGAGACGGAACATGATAAGAGACGGAACATGATAAGAGATGGAACATGATAAGAGACGAAACATGATAAGAGACGAAATGTGATAAGAGACGGAACGTGATAAGAGACGGAACGTTATAAGAGACGGAACCTGATAAGAGACGGAACGTTATAAGAGACGGAACATGATAAGAGACGAAACGTGATAACAGACGGAACATGATAAGAGACGGAACATGATAAGAGACGAAACGTGATAAGAGACGGAACATGATAAGAGACGGAACTTGATAAGAGACGGAACGTGATAAGACACGGAACATGATAAGAGACGGAACATGATAAGTGATGGAACATGATAAGAGATGGAACATGATAAGAGATGGAACATGATAAGATGGAACATGATAAGAGACGGAACATGATAAGAGACGGAACATGATAAGAGACGGAACGTGATAAGAGATGGAACATGATAAGAGATGGAACATGATAAGAGACGGAACATGATAAGAGATGAAACATGATAAGAGATGGAACATGATAAGAGACGGAACATGATAAGAGATGGAACATGATAAGAGATGGAACATGATAAGAGATGAAACATGATAAGAGACGGAACATGATAAGAGATGGAACATGTTTAGAGATGAAACATGATAAGAGATGGAACATGATAAGAGATGGAACATGATAAGAGATGGAACATGATAAGACTAGAAACATGATAAGACTAGAAACATGATGAGAGACGAAACGTGATAAGAGACAAAACGTGATAAGAGACAGAACGTTATAAGAGACGGAACCTGATAAGAGACGGAACGTGATAAGAGACGAAACGTGATAAGAGACGAAACGTGATAAGAGACGGAACGTGATAAGAGACGGAACGTGATAAGAGACGGAACATGATAAGAGACGGAACATGATAAGAGATGGAACGTGATAAGAGACGGAACATGATAAGTGATGGAACATGATAAGAGATGGAACATGATAAGAGATGGAACATGATAAGAGATGGAACATGATAAGTGATGGAACATGATAAGAGATGGAACATGATAAGAGACGGAACATGATAAGAGACGGAACATGATAAGAGACGGAACATGATAAGAGACGGAACATGATAAGAGATGGAACATGATAAGAGACGGAACATGATAAGAGACGGAACATGATAAGAGACGGAACATGATAAGAGATGGAACATGATAAGAGATGAAACATGATAAGAGATGGAACATGATAAGAGATGGAACATGATAAGAGATGGAACATGATAAGAGACGGAACATGATAAGAGACGGAACATGATAAGAGATGGAACATGATAAGAGACGGAACATGATAAGAGATGGAACATGATAAGAGACGGAACATGATAAGAGATGGAACATGATAAGAGATGGAACATGATAAGTGATGGAACATGATAAGTGATGGAACATGATAAGAGATGGAACATGATAAGAGATGTGACACAACAATAAAGATCAGACCTCCACCAAGGCCTCATTTGCATCAGCAGCACTTAGTAAACACACAACTGGCCTACATTGTATTTATTTATACATCCTTAATGTATTCTTATTTTCTATTTAGGTAATTGTCAATGTATTTATGTATTTCAATTTACATTTGCTCATATTTGTTTTTCTCTCTACTAAAAAAAAATGTTTCACACAGGAAGTGAACAAACGATCATAATGGCTGAGATGTGCAGACAATTTATGATTAAATAAGCTCTGCTTCTTCCTGCTCTTTTACAGAAATGTCCACTGTGCACAATAATATTATTAATATACGTGACAACTAACTTGGTTCAATGAATCTGAATAATCCAACTTTATCTAAAGGATATAGAACTTGTCACTAACAATAAGAAATGATAGGAGTATAGGAAGTCAAAGTGAACTCGTTTAATGTGGGATTAGTCACAACTAATATTCAATGAATGAAGTATAAAGGCTGATGAATAGTGCAGGTTATTTTCAACAGTGCAGGTTATTTTAAATAGTGCAGGTTATTTTGAATAGTGCAGGTTATTTTGAATAGTGCAGGTTATTTTGAATAGTGCAGGTTATTTTAAATAGTGCAGGTTATTTTGAATAGTGCAGGTTATTTTCAGGGCGCCTGCTGGGGTTGATGAATAGTGCAGGTTATTTTGAATAGTGCAGGTTATTTTGAATAGTGCAGGTTATTTTGAATAATGCAGGTTATTTTCAATAGTGCAGGTTATTTTGAATAGTGCAGGTTATTTTGAATAGTGCAGGTTATTTTGAGGGCACCTGCTGGGGTTAATGAATAGTGCAGGTTATTTTGAATAGTGCAGGTTATTTTAAATAGTGCAGGTTATTTTGAATAGTGCAGGTTATTTTGAATAGTGCAGGTTATTTTGAATAGTGCAGGTTATTTTAAATAGTGCAGGTTATTTTAAATAGTGCAGGTTATTTTGAATAGTGCAGGTTATTTTAAATAGTGCAGGTTATTTTGAATAGTGCAGGTTATTTTGAATAGTGCAGGTTATTTTGAGTAGTACAGGTTATTTTGAATAGTGCAGGTTATTTTGAGGGCACATGCTGGGGTTGATGAATAGTGCAGGTTATTTTGAATAGTGCAGGTTATTTTAAATAGTGCAGGTTATTTTAAATAGTGCAGGTTATTTTGAATAGTGCAGGTTATTTTGAATAGTGCAGGTTCTTTTAAATAGTGCAGGTTATTTTGAATAGTGCAGGTTATTTTGAATAGTGCAGGTTATTTTAAATAGTGCAGGTTATTTTAAATAGTGCAGGTTATTTTGAATAGTGCAGGTTATTTTGAATAGTACAGGTTATTTTGAATAGTGCAGGTTATTTTGAGTAGTGCAGGTTATTTTGAATAGTGCAAGTTATTTTGAATAGTGCAGGTTATTTTGAGTAGTACAGGTTATTTTGAGTAGTGCAGGTTATTTTGAATAGTGCAGGTTATTTTGAATAGTGCAGGTTATTTTGAATAGTACAGGTTATTTTGAATAGTGCAGGTTATTTTGAGTAGTACAGGTTATTTTGAATAGTGCAGGTTATTTTGAATAGTACAGGTTATTTTGAATAGTGCAGGTTATTTTGAGTAGTGCAGGTTATTTTGAATAGTGCAAGTTATTTTGAATAGTGCAGGTTATTTTGAGTAGTACAGGTTATTTTGAGTAGTGCAGGTTATTTTGAATAGTGCAGGTTATTTTGAATAGTGCAGGTTATTTTGAATAGTACAGGTTATTTTGAATAGTGCAGGTTATTTTGAGTAGTACAGGTTATTTTGAATAGTGCAGGTTATTTTGAATAGTACAGGTTATTTTGAATAGTGCAGGTTATTTTGAGTAGTACAGGTTATTGTGAGTACTGCAGGTTATTTTGAATAGTACAGGTTATTTTGAATAGTGCAGGTTATTTTGAGTAGTACAGGTTATTATGAATAGTGCAGGTTATTTTGAGGGCACCTGCTCGGGTTGGGATGTGATCAGGGATTATTGATCAGTGATCAGGGCTGTGGGCAACACATGATTCAATTCGATTCGATTCTTTGGCGTAACGATTCCATTCAGAATCGATTCTCGATTCAAAATCAATATATTTTACAGTAAAACAGTTTTTTTTTAATTGTTTTTTGATTTTTTTGAATTGATTAAGAATCGTTACAAATAAGAATCACAATTGATTGTAAAATGGATTTTTTATGTTTAGTTGACCCCTCCATCAATCAATCAATCAATCAATGTTTATTTATATAGCCATACATTATTTTATGTGACCTGCCACTTCATTTTATTTGGCCTGTCACATTATTTTATGTGACCTGCCGTATCATTTTATCTGGCCCTTCACGTTATTTCATGTGACCTGCAGCATCATTTTATCTGGCCCTTCACATTATTTTATGTGACCTGCTACTTCATTTTATTTGGCCTGCCACATTATTTTATGTGACCTGCCACTTCATTTTATTTGGCCTGCCACATTATTTAATGTGACCTGCCACTTCATTTTATTTGGCCTGCCACATTATTTTATGTGACCTGCCACATCATTTTACTGGCCCTTCACATTATTTTATGTGACCTGTCACTTCATTTTACTGCCCCCCCCCCCCCCCACTTAATTTTATGTGACCTGCCAATAAATTTTATTTGGCCCTTCACATTATTTTATGTGACGTGCCACTTAATTTTAATTGGGCCCCCACATTGTTTTATTTGACCTGCCACTTCATTTTATCTGGCCCATCACATTATTTCATGTGACCTGCCACTTCATTTTATTTGGCCCGTCACATTATTTTATGTGACCTGCCACTTCATTTTATCTGGCCCTTCACATTATTTCATGTGACCTGCCACTTCATTTTATCTGGCCTGTCACATTATTTTATGTGACCTGCCACTTCATTTTATTTGGCCCTTCATATTATTTTATGTGACCTGCCACTTCATTTTATTTGGCCTGTCACATTATTTTATGTGACCTGCCACTTCATTTTATTTGGCCTGTCACATTATTCTATGTGACCTGCCCATTCATTTATCTGGCCCTTCACATTATTTTATGTGACCTTCCACTTCATTTTACTTGGCCAACCACATTATTACAACTTGCCCCATTTGAATTGGCCTGGGAGCCTTGAAATAACTGTGCACCAACAAAGTATTAATTATTTAATACTTAATGTAATCGTTCTTTCCATTTTGACAAAAAATAAATAAAAATAATATAATTTCCTGCATGTAATTGACATTTATTTTAAAATGTAATATTACAATATGTGATCATGCAACAAATATTCTATTATTTCAACCACTGTTGGGCCGCTAGAACTTAGTCGAGGGCCACAAAAGAAAATGTTTCTCAGCTGGGCCGCGGCAATACTCAGTTGTAATTCACTTTCCCACCACTTGTGGCAGTAATGACAATATCAAACAAACAGAAGAAGTCTGGCGCTAAAGTCATAGAGAAGTTTCTTAAGCGCAAAAAATATGACTAAAGCTATATTTTCATTTTAAATTTACCAGTTTATTTAAGAAACATATTTATTATTCATTTTGTTAAAATGTATTTATCTTAGCACAGCATAATTGCATGTACATATATTTTTCATCAGTTATTCATGAGTCCCTTCTTATGCAGTATATTTGATTAGTATTTATTTTCGTAATCAGCCTGACCTAAGCCTTGATTGTAATCTCTGTGATTAACGCCTGCTTTCATATCTTTTGACTGTAGGTTGGATCCAATTATTGAATATGATTAAAATCAGAAGTATAATATTTGAGTGGTCCCCTTCGTAGTAAAAATGAAGTTGGCTCTCGATGACAAAAAGGTTAAGAAGCGCTGACATGTTGCAATTATTTTGTTTGTATAAAAATGTGACCATATTCTAATTGACCGTTTCAAAGCAAGTTACAAATGTCTACAATGTAAAAATCAAATGCATACGAAATTGAGAAATAATATCACATGATACATGAATATTTATATTTATTCACTGTTACAAGCGGCCCTTTGAGGGCAGCCACAACTGCCGCCTGGCCCCCAATGAAAATGACTGTTGACACCCCTGCTGCATTGGATTTTCACAATAAAAGTCAATTGTGTCTTAAAACATTGGGTTCATGTTACAAGTGATATTAAACTAGATGAGGTGTGAATGCTCCAATGCTGAAGTGAAATGCTGACAGAATGTACAATAGTTTGAATGTTGGAATGGTTCGAATGTTGAAGAGTCAGAATTTCCAGGAAAACCGGAATTTGGTTTGGAACTTGGGAAAGTGTTAGTTTGATGAGTGGAATGTGTTGATGTTGGAATGGTTTGAGTAGGTTGAAAAATGTGGGAATTGTGCAACTTGGAAAAATGTCCCATTCATTTCAATGGGAACTTCCTGGAAATTTGGGAATTTTGGGAAAAGCGGTTTGTCCTGAATGAGCTGAATTGGTTGGTGTTGGAATTGTTTGAATCGGTCAAGAAATGTTGAAGTAGTAAACGTTTTTTAATTGAGAAATTGTATTGTGGAATTTCGGGAATTTCGGGAAAACCGGGAATGTTTCTAGTTCCTAAACCAACTTGTTTTTTTTTTTGTCCTGACTAAGAAAAATGGTTTGACGGTGAAACAGTTGAAAAGGGATGAAAAAAGGAAAATTATTAGTCAAACGAAAGAGGTTGGAAATAGGGTTAGAAAAAAAAGGAGCAATCCCTGGAAATTTGTTGAACATGGAAAAATATTAGTTTGAATTTCCAGGATGACTTGGATGTGTTGAAGGTGGAATGCTTTGAAGGATGTGGGAATTGTGGAATTGTGTGAATTCCCAATTCATTTTGAATAGGGAAAATCCTGGAATTTTTTTTTACAATTGTTGAAAGGGAGCTCAAAAAACAACTCAGTTTTGAATTTCCAGGATGACTTGGATGTGTTGAAGGTGGAATGCTTTGAAGAATGTGGGAATTGTGGAATTGTGTGAATTCCCCATTCATTTTGAATAGGGAAAATAAAAAAACAATAGGAATTTTGGAAAATCCTGGAATTTTTTTTACAATTGTTGAAAGGGAGCTCACAATTCCTGGACAGGCTAAATATTTTGAAGTTGGAACCGTTTGAATTGAAAAATGTGGGAGTTGTCAAACTTTGAAAAATGTCCCATTGATTTCATTGGGAATTTCCCCCAAAATTGGGCATTTCGGGAAAAGCGGGAATTTTTTTGAAAATGGTATAAAAAAAAAACTGAATTGTCTGAATGAGTTGAAATGAATAGTGTTGGATTTTTTCAAATCGGTCAAGAACTGTCAATGTAGTAACATATTAAATTGACAAATGGTATTATGGAATTCCTGGAATTTCAGGAAATTAGGGAATTTTTCCAGTTCAAAAACCGCTTAGTTTTTTGTCCTGATTAAGAGGAATGTTTGGACGGTGGAACAGTTGAAGTGGTTAAATTGTGGAACTTTTAAAAATGTCC
The DNA here is from genome assembly GCF_033978785.1 of Entelurus aequoreus. Taxonomy (NCBI): domain Eukaryota; kingdom Metazoa; phylum Chordata; class Actinopteri; order Syngnathiformes; family Syngnathidae; genus Entelurus; species Entelurus aequoreus. The sequence continues at coordinate 7,024,145 of NC_084734.1, forward strand.
CATTCATGTCAGTTGGAATTTCCCAAAAATATGGGAATTTTGGGAAAAGCGGGAATTTTTTGGAAAATGGTAAAAAAAAAAACCTGAATGGTTGGTGTCGGAATTTTTCAAATTGGTTGAGAAATGTTGAAGTAGTAACATGTTGAATTGAGAAATGGTATTACAGAATTCCTGGAATTTTGATAAAAACAGGGAATTTTTCCACTTCAAAAAAACATGTCCGTTTTTTGTCCTGATTAAGAGGAATGTTTGGACGGTGGAACGGTTGAAGTGGGTTGAAAAATGTGGAAGTAGTAGTCGACAGAAAAAAGGGTGGAAATAGGACTTTGGAAAACCAGGCATTCTGGAAAATCCTGGAATTTTTTTTGAGCTGGGAAAAAGGGTAGTTTGAATTTCCCGGATGGTGGAATGAGTTGAAGGTGGAATGGTATGAATGGGTTCTGGGAAATCTGGGAATATTTGGAATTTATCAAGGGAAAGCCCGCGATGCCTGAATTCCTGAAGGAAGTGCGTGTGAATGCTCCAATGCTGAAGTTGAACTGAAATCCTGGAATTTTTTTAGAATTGTTGAAGTAGACACATAATTTTCAAACAGGCTGAATATTTTAAAGTGGGAACAGTTTGAATCAGATGAAAAATGTGGGAATTGTGGAACTTTGAAAAATGTCCCATTCATTTCAATGGGAATTTCCTAAACATTTGGGAATTTCGGGAAAAGCGGGAATTTTTTTGGAAAATGGTAAAAAACTTGAATGGTCTGAAAGAGTTTAAATGGTTGGTGTTAAAAATGTTCAAATCGGTTGAAGAAGTAACATGTTGAATTGAGAAATGGTATTACGGAATTCCTGGAATTTTGGTAATAAAAGGGAATTTTTCCACTTCAAAAAACATGTCAGTTTGTTGTCTTGATTAAGAGAAATGTTTGGACAGTGGAACGGTTGAAGTGGGTTGACAAATGTGGAAGGAGTAGTCACCACAAAAAAGGATGCAAATAAGGCTTTGGAAAAGCAGGCATTCTGGAAAATCCTGGAATTTTTTTGAACTTGGAAAAAAGGTAGTTTAAAATTTCCAGAATGTTGGAATGTGTTGAAGGTGGTTTGAATCGGCTGAAAAATGTGGAAATGGTGGAAGTTTGAAAAACGGCCAATTCATTTTGAATGGGAAAAATGTCCCGGAAAACCTGGAATTCTGGGAAATCTGGGAATTTGGGGAATCTGTCAAGGGAAAGCCTGCGATTCCCGAATAGGCTGAACAGTTTGAAGTTGGAAGGCTTTGAATGGGATGAAAAATGTGGAAGGTAGAGCGCACCAAATGTGGAGGAGAAGAAGAATGAATAGATGGAACAATTCCTGAAGGAAGTGCGTGTTAATGTTCCAATGCTGAAGTTGAACTGAAATCCTGAATTTTTTTTTTGAACTGTTGAAGTAGACACATCATTCTCAAACAGGCTGAATATTTTAAAGTGGGAACGGTTTGAATCAGATGAAAAATGTGGGAATTGTGGAACTTTGAAAAATGTCCCATTGATTTCAATGGGAATTTCCAAAATATTTGGGAATTTTGGGAAAAGCGGGAATTTTTTCTTTTGAAAATGGTAAAAAACTTGATTGGTCTGAAAGAGTTGAAATGGTTGGCGTTAAAAATTGTTAAATCGGTCAAAGAAGTAACATGTTGAATTGAGAAATGGTATTACGGAATTCCTGGAATTTGGGTAATAAAAGGGAATTTTTCCACTTCAAAAAACATGTCAGTTTTTTGTCCTGATTAAGAGAAATGTTTGGACGGTGGAACGGTTGAAGTGGGTTGACAAATGTGGAAGGAGTAGTCGCCACAAAAAAGGATGCAAATAAGGCTTTGGAAAAGCAGGCATTCTGGAAAATCCTGGAATTTTTTTGAACTTGTAAAAAAGGTAGTTTAAAATGTCCAGAATGGTGTGTTAAAGGTGGTTTGAATCGGCTGAAAAAAGTGGAAATGGTGGAAGTTTGAAAAACGGCCAATTCATTTTGAATGGGAAAAATGTCCCGGAAAACCTGGAATTCTGGGAAATCTGGGAATTTGGGGAATCTGTCAAGGGAAAGCCTGCGATTCCCGAATAGGCTGAACAGTTTGAAGTTGGAAGGCTTTGAATGGGATGAAAAATGTGGAAGGTAGAGCGCACCAAATGTGGAGAAGAAGAAGAAGAAATAGATGGAACAATTCCTGAAGGAAGTGCGTGTTAATGTTCCAATGCTGAAGTTGAACTGAAATCCTGGAATTTTTTTTTGAACTGTTGAAGAAGACACATCATTCTCAAACAGGCTGAATATTTTAAAGTGGGAACGGTTTGAATCAGATGAAAAATGTGGGAATTGTGGAACTTTGAAAAATGTCCCATTGATTTCAATGGGAATTTCCAAAATATTTGGGAATTTTGGGAAAAGCGGTAATTTTTTTTTTTGAAAATGGTAAAAAACTTGATTGGTCTGAAAGATTTGAAATGGTTGGTGTTCAAAATTATCAAATTGGTCAAAGAAGTAACATGTTGAATTGAGAAATGGTGTTACGGAATTCCTGGAATTTTCGTAATAAAAGGGAATTTTTACACTACAAAAACATCTCAGTTTTTTGTCCTGATTAAGAGAAATGTTTGGACGGTGGAACGGTTGAAGTGGGTTGACAAATGTGGAAGGAGTAGTCGCCACAAAAAAAGGATGCAAATAAGGCTTTGGAAAAGCAGGCATTCTGGAAAATCCTGGAATTTTTTTGAACTTGGAAAAAGGGTAGTTTAAAATTTCCAGAATGGTGGAATGTGTTGAAGGTGGTTTGAATCGGCTGAAAAATGTGGAAATGGTGGAAGTTTGAAAAACGGCCAATTCATTTTGAATGGGAAAAATGTCCCGGAAAACCTGGAATTCTGGGAAATCTGGGAATTTGGGGAATCTGTCAAGGGAAAGCCTGCGATTCCCGAATAGGCTGAACAGTTTGAAGTTGGAACGCTTTGAATGGGATGAAAAATGTGGAAGGTAGAGCGCACCAAATGTGGAGAAGAAGAAGAATAAATAGATGGAACAATTCCTGAAGGAAGTGCGTGTTAATGTTCCAATGCTGAAGTTGAACTGAAATCCTGGAATTTTTTTTTGAATTGTTGAAGTAGACACATCATTCTCAAACAGGCTGAATATTTTAAAGTGGGAACGGTTTGAATCAGATGAAAAATGTGGGAATTGTGGAACTTTGAAAAATGTCCCATTGATTTCAATGGGAATTTCCAAAGTATTTGGGAATTTGGGGAAAATCGGGAATTTTTTTTTTTGAAAATGGTAAAAAACTTGATTGGTCTGAAAGAGTTGAAATGGTTGGTGTTCAAAATTGCCAAATTGGTCAAAGAAGTAACATGTTGAATTGAGAAATGGTGTTACGGAATTCCTGGAATTTTGGTAATGAAAGGGAATTTTTACACCACAAAAACATCTCAGTTTTTTGTCCTGATTAAGAGAAATGTTTGGACAGTGGAACGGTTGAAGCGGGTTGACAAATGTGGAAGGAGTAGTCGCCAGAAAAAAAGGATGCAAATAAGGCTTTGGAAAAGCAGGCATTCTGGAAAATCCTGGAATTTTTTTGAACTTGGAAAAAAGGTAGTTTAAAATTTCCAGAATGGTGGAATGTGTTGAAGGTGGTTTGAATCGGCTGAAAAATGTGGAAATGGTGGAAGTTTGAAAAACGGCCAATTCATTTTGAATGGGAAAAATGTCCCGGAAAACCTGGAATTCTGGGAAATCTGGGAATTTGGGGAATCTGTCAAGGGAAAGCCTGCGATTCCCGAATAGGCTGAACAGTTTGAAGTTGGAAGGCTTTGAATGGGATGAAAAATGTGGACGGTAGAGCGCGGCAAAAATCTGGAGAAGAATAATAATAATTTTAAGTTGAAGAATAAATAGATGGATGTTGGGCAATTATTTTGCCCCGGGGGGGCCAAATTTAGAGAAAAAAAATGTGTCGGGGGGCCGGTATATCTCTTTTAAGGAACACTAATACAAAACCTCACAATAATGTCTGATTGAATGCTAAAAACTTTAGGACAGACCACATTAAAAAAACGTAATGAATTTTAAATTGTTTTATTGAATGAGACATGAAGATAAAGAATGTGGGATTTACAATATTAACTACGGAGGATAAAACACTGAATATTGAACAAAAAAAAACAGGCTGAATATTTTAAAGTGGGAACGGTTTGAATCAGATGAAAAATGTGGGAAATGTGGAACTTTGAAAAATGTCCCATTGATTTCAATGGGAATTTCCAAAATATTTGGGAATTTTGGGAAAAGCGGGAATTTTTTTTTTTGAAAATGGTAAAAAACTTGATTGGTCTGAAAGAGTTGAAATGGTTGGTGTTAAAAATGTTAAAATCGGTTGAAGAAGTAACATGTTGAATTGAGAAATGGTATTACGGAATTCCTGATATTTTGGTAGTAGAAGGGAATTTTTCCACTTCAAAAAACATGTCAGTTTTTTGTCTTGATTAAGAGAAATGTTTGGACAGTGGAACGGTTGAAGCGGGTTGACAAATGTGGAAGGTGTTAAAAACTTTAGGACAGACCACATTAAAAAAACGTAATGAATTTTAAATTGTTTTATTGAATGAGACATGAAAATAAAGAATGTGGGATTTACAATATTAACTACGGAGGATAAAACACTGAATATTGAACAAAAAAAACAGGCTGAATATTTTAAAGTGGGAACGGTTTGAATCAGATGAAAAATGTGGGAATTGTGGAACTTTGAAAAATGTCCCATTGATTTCAATGGGAATTTCCAAAATATTTGGGAATTTTGGGAAAAGCGGGAATTTTTTTTTTTGAAAATGGTAAAAAACTTGATTGGTCTGAAAGACTTGAAATGGTTGGTGTTAAAAATGTTAAAATCGGTTGAAGAAGTAACATGTTGAATTGAGAAATGGTATTATGGAATTCCTGGAATTTTGGTAGTAAAAGGGAATTTTTCCACTTCAAAAAACATGTCAGTTTGTTGTCTTGATTAAGAGAAATGTTTGGACAGTGGAACGGTTGAAGCGGGTTGACAAATGTGGAAGGTGTTAAAAACTTTAGGACAGACCACATTAAAAAAACGTAATGAATTTTAAATTGTTTTATTGAATGAGACATGAAAATAAAGAATGTGGGATTTACAATATCAACTACGGAGGATAAAACACTGAATATTGAACAAAAAAATATTGCAAAATTAAACTTAAAATGCAACAAACACACTAAAATATGAACGTGAAGGGTAAACAAAACTACTTTGGTGCCTCCCTGTGACTTACATGACCTTAGTAACTCATTAGATGACCATAGTAACTAATTAGATGACCATAGTGACTCATTAGATGACCAATTAGATGAGCATAGTAACTAGTATATCATGCAGATTCCAACCATTGAAATACTTAGTATAGTTGAAAACTTACGATCATTAGAAAACATGACTGCACATCATAATAGCAGCTACACTTTGTGAATTGTAAATTCAATTTATATAGCGCTTTTCTCTGGTGACTCAAAACGCTTTTACATAATGAAACCCAATATCTAAGTTACATTTAAACCAGTGTGGGTGGCACTGGGAGCAAGTTCTTGCCCAAGGACACAAAGGCAGTGACTAGGATGGCGGAAGCGGGGATCGAACCTGGAACCCTCAAGTTGCTGGCACTGCCACTCCACCAACCGAGCTATACCGCCCCACTTTCCATCTTAAACATGTAAAGAAATGATGATTGAAAAGTTTAACGGGTCTTAATTTGCCTGGTGTAGAGAATCATATGTGTGAATGTTTAGAACAGGGGTCACCAACCTTTTTGAAAGCAAGAGCTACTTCTTGGGTAGTGATTAATGCGAAGGGCTACCAGTTTGATACACACTTAAATAAATTGCCAGAAATAGCCAATTTGCTCAATTTACCTTTAACTCTATGTTATTATTAATAATGAATGATATTTACACTTAATCGAACGGTTTAAAAGAGGAGAAAACACGAAAAAAATGACAATTACATTTTGAAACATAGCTTATCTTCAATTTCGACTCTTTAAAATTCAAAATTCAACCGAAAAAAAGAGAAAAACTAGCTAATTTGAATCTTTTTGAAAAAATTAAAAAAAGAATTTATGGAACATCATTAGTAATTTTTCCTGATTAAGATTAATTTTAGAATTTTGATGACATGTTTTAAATAGGTTAAAATCCAATCTACACTTTGTTAGAATATATAACAAATTGGACCAAGCTATATTTCTAACAAAGACAAATCATTATTTCTTCTAGATTTTCCAGAACAAACATTTTAAAAGAAATTCAAAAGACTTTGAAATAAGATTTAAATTTGATTCTACAGATTTTGTAGATTTGCCAGAGTAATTTTTTTGAATTTTAATCATAATAAGTTTGAAGAAATATTTCACAAATCTTCTTCGTCGAAAAAACAGAAGCTAAAATGAAGAATTAAATTAAAATGTATTTATTATTCTTTACAATAAAAACAATAAATTTACTTGAACATTGATTTAAATTGTCAGGAAAGAAGAGGAAGGAATTTAAAAGGTAAAACGGTATATGTGTTTAAAAATCCTAAAATCATTTTTAGGGTTGTATTTTTTCTCTAAAATTGTCTTTCTGAAAGTTATAAGAAGCAAAGTAAAAAAATTAATGAATTTATTTAAACAAGTGAAGACCAAGTCTTTAAAATATTTTCTTGGATTTTCAAATTCTATTTGAGTTTTGTCTCTCTTAGATTTAATAATGTCAGGCAAAGCGAGACCAGCTTGCTAGTAAATAAATACAATTTAAAAAAATAGAGACAGTTTACTGGTAAGTGCTGCTATTTGAGCTATTTTTAGAACAGGCCAGCGGGCTACTCATCTGGTCCTTACGGGCTACCTGGTGCCCGCGGGCACCGCGTTGGTGACCCCTGGTTTAGAACATTCACACATATGATTTGTAATGCAATCAGTCTAAAAATGTTTTTGAGACATCGTGTCATACTCGCGTGAAGTCTTGTTGGACAAAGTAACTTCCTTTGCCTGGGGCAAGTCAATCAAAGTTGACTTATATAGCCCTAAGTCACGAGTGTCTCAAAGGGCTGCACAAGCCACACACTGCAAAAAGTCAGTGTTCAAAAACAAGAAAAAAACACAAAAATGAGGGGTATTTTATTTGAACTAAGCAAAATTATCTGCCAATAGAACAAGAAAATTCGGCTTGTCAAGACTTTCCAAAACAAGTCAAATGAGCTAACCTCAATGAACCCAAAAATAGCTTAAAAAAAGTATATTCTCACTAATAACAAGTGCACTTTTCTTGGTAGAGAAAACAAATATGAGACCTTTTTTTGCTGAATATGTTGAAAAATATTCTTAAATGAAGTAAATGCTAGTGCCATTATCTTGACATAATGATATGCGCTCGGCATTACATTTCTTGAAACCAGCAAACTTATACTAAAAACTAGTTTATTGTTCTTAATGGAAAGGCAAAAAGGCAACGCTCAGGCAAATCATATTGTCTAAAAATGCCTTTTCCCATCGATAACATGACATCATCGCGCCAAGTGTGTGCTCTTTCAGTCAATTAGTGAGCAAGAAATATATATATATATATATATATATATATATATATATATATATATATATATATATATATATATATATATATATATATATATATATATATATATCAGTGTTTCCCATAAACTGCCAAGATACCTGTGGCGGTGGGGGCGTGGTCACCATGACATCATCGAGTAATTTGCATAATTTACTACAATGATATGATTTTCTCTAAAAAGGCTCAAAAAATGTATACTTACTATATAATATATATAATACGGTAATATATATATATATATATATATATATATATATATATACATATATATATATATATATATATATATATATATATATATATTACCGTTCAAAAGTTTGGGGTCACATTAAAATGTCCTTATTTTTGAAGGAAAAGCACTGTACTTTTCAATGAAGATAACTTTAAACTAGTCTTAACTTGAAATAAATACACTCTATACATTGCTAATGTGCTAAATGACTATTCTAGCTGCAAATGTCTGGTTTTGGTGCAATATCTACATAGGTGTATAGAGGCCTATTTCCAGCAACTATCACTCCAGTGTTCTAATGGTACAATGTGTTTGCTCATTGGCTCAGAAGGCTATATAATAATAATAATAACTCATGTAAAATACAAAAGTCAACTCTCAAATTTTTAAATAAATCATGTCACACTTTGAACTGGACACCAAATCTGTTATCTGTTTCTTTGTCAGTTAGTGAAGACCAAGTCTTTAAAATGTTTTCTTGGATTTTCAAATTCTATTTGAGTTTTGTCTCTCTTAGAATTAAAAATGTCGAGCAAAGCGAGACCAGCTTGCTAGTAAATAAATAAAATTAAAAAAATAGAGGCAGCTCACTGGTAAGCATACTTGCCAACCCTCCCGTTTTTAGCGGGAGAATCCCGGTATTAAGCGCCTCTCCCGACAACCTCCCGGCAGATATTTTCTCCCGACAAACTCCCGGTATTCAGCCGGAGCTGGAGGCCACGCCCCCTCCAGCTCAATGCGGACCTAAGACTGAGTGGGGACAGCCTGTTCTCACGTCCGCTTTCCCACAATATAAACAGCTTGCCTGCCCAATGACGTCATAACATCAAGGGCTTTTAGAGAGTAGAGTGCACAACTGCGCACACAACAAGGAGACGAAGCAGAAGAACGAGGAAATTACAGACATGGCGACGCCGTCGACGAGCAAGATGACGAAATACGCTTGCGAGTTCCAAAACGAATGGAAACAAGAATTTCAGTTCATCCAGGACAGTTCGAAGGGGAAGGAGTATGTTGCCTGTAAATTTGTAGGACAGACTTCTCCATTGAACACGGTGGCCGAAATGATATACTCATCATGAACGGAGAAGTTAAACGGGACAATACTGCCATCTAAAGGATAGCCACCGGAACACTGAAATTCAAGTATTTATTTTATGTAAATAAAATAAATATATATATATATGTATATATATATATAAAAATATATATATATATATATATATATATATATATATATATATATATATATATATATATATATATATATATATATATATATATATATATATATATATATATATATTGCTAGAATTCACTGAAAGTCAAGTATTTCATATATATATATATATATATATATATATATATATATATATATATATATATATATATATATATATATATATATATATATATATATATATATATATGAAATATATATGAAATACTCGAGTTGGTGAATTCTAGCTGTAAATAACCCCCCAGCCCCACCCCCTACCCCCCACCTCCCGATATTGGAGGTCTCAAGGTTGGCAAGTATGCTGGTAAGTGCTGCTATTTGTAGCTATTTTTAGAAAAGGCCAGCGGGCTACTCATCTGGTCCTTACGGGCTACCTGGTGCCCGCGGGCACCGCGTTGGTGACCCCTGATCTAGAGATTTAAAACTTGAATAATAATAAAAATAATAATACTGAATAATAATGACACATTTTTAATATTTTTTTGGACCAAAACCCTTTGGGGTCCCTGGGATCAAGCCTGAGTGGTATATTTTGTATACATATATTCTATTGGTTTTTAATATAAAAAATATCAAAATGGCCCCCGCTTGCTTGGATTTTTCAGAATGCGGCCCTCAGTGGAAAAAGTTTGGACACCCCTGACTAATGGCGTTCTCGTGCAAGCTCGTATGTTTGGCAGCGAAGGCCCGCGTCTGCACGCCAGTCTTTTGCTGGTGCGTGCGTCCCATTACTGCCGTTTAACCCCCGTCCTCCCCTGAACGCACCATTCTTCCCGCACACCCACCCAGCCCTTCACTTTTTGTCCTAAGAGGGCAATTAAGGAAACAAACCTTCTCCCCAAGACACGCTGACTGCCAGCTTTGCATACTAATGCCACGCCAAGTGGTTACAAATAATAAGTGCTCTAATTACCAGCACTGTTTTCAATCAGAAATTGCTCAATTTCCCAGGATGAGGTCTCCACGCTGGGGTATGAGGAAAAAAAAAATAAAATAAACTGACGGAGGCAGGAGACGTAATCATCTCCGTGTGCGCCCGTCCCTGATTTGGGCTGTGTGGTGTGACCCTCTCGGTGGGCCGAGTGGAGTGGGAGATAGGTGAAGCCCCACGGTGATGCCTCCTTTTCACCAGCCGCCCGTCTTATTGTCGCTGATGAGCACCGTGTGACGCTTCATCCCCGAGGTGAGCAATTGTGCTGCGGTCGTGATCATCAGCGCAGAGCGGGGGCCCCGCTCATTTATTAAGCAATTTGCTGCTGGAGGAAATTAGCGGGATGGCGCTTTTAATTTGGCGGAAGATGGTAATATTGCCCCCCCCCCTCCCATACAAGAAAACAACAGCAATGATAACATATGAGACAAAAAGATGGGGAAGTTTTAAATCAGGTGGGAAAGGAGATGAACATTTGGGATGCACTCCATTTATCATCCAATTGACCATTCCACAATTATGCATGGCTAATACAGGAAGTCAGAAATATCTCCATCATTCATCCGCGGTAAAAAGTGTGTTAGGTATTTTTCCACACCATAAGGCGCACCTGATTATAAGGCGCTCCGCCGACGAATGGTCTATTTTAGATCGTTTTTCGTACAAAAGGCGCACCGGATTATAAGGCGCATTAAAGGAGTCATATTATTATGATTTTTTTTTCTAAATGTAAAACACTTGCCGTGAGATATTGTCTGGTGTGCCGTGGGAAATTATGCAACTTCACCTAATTGGTCCAAAAAAATGTTTTTTTTTTGCAAATCTATAATTATAACCTGCAAATACTGCGCCGTTCCTTAGTGTCCGTGCTGCGTAATAATATAATAATTAGGGATGCCGATAAATGCGTTAAAATGTAATATCGGAAAATATCGGTATCAGTTTTTTTATTATCTGTATCGGTTTTTTTTGGTTTTTTTTTATTTTTTTTTTTATTAAATCAACATAAAAAACACAAGATACACTTACAGTTAGTGCACCAACCCAAAAAACCTCCCTCCCCCCATTTCTTTCTGTTATCAATATTCTGGTTCCTACATTATATATCAATAAATATCAATACAGTCTGCAAGGGATACAGTCCGTAAGCACACATGATTGTGCATGCTGCTGGTCCACTAATAGTACTAACCTTTAACAGTTAATTTTACTCATTTTCATTAATTACTAGTTTCTATGTAACTGTTTTTATATTGTTTTACTTTCTTTTTTATTCAAGAAAATGTTTTTAATGTAGTTATCTTATTTATTTATTTATTTTAAAAAGTACCTTATCTTCACCATACATGGTTGTCCAAATTAGGCATAATAATGTGTTAATTCCACAACTGCATTTATCGGTTGATATCGGTATCGGTTGATATCGGTATCGGTAATTAAAGAGTTGGACAATATCGGAATATCGGATATCGGCAAAAAGCCACTATCGGACATCCCTAATAATAATAATAGATTTTATTTGCAAAAAGCATTTTACATTGAGTAAACAACCTCAAAGTACTATAGTGTATTAAGAAAAAGAAAAAGAAAAATATATAAAAAATAAAAACTACAACAGAAAAATAGCTAGAACTAGTATGCATATATTTAAAAAAAAAAAGGCTTTTTTAAAAAGAACGGTTTTTAAGCCTTTTTTAAAAGCATCCACAGTCTGTGGTGCCCTCAGGTGGTCAGGGAGAGCGTTCCACAGACTGCGAGCGGCGGCGCAGAAAGCCCGGTCTCCCATTGTTCGTAGCTTTGTCCTCGGAGGTTGGAGGAGGTTAGCCTGTCCGGAGCGGAGGTGTAGTGTGGAGGATTTGAACTCCACAAGTGTGTAGAACTCGGCTGTAGAACTGTGATCCCAATATGCAGACCAAAGCGTGCAGGTAAAAAAGGTATGTAAGGCTTAAGCCAAAAATGAACAAAAGGGAAAGGAAAAGGCAATGAAGCATAGGGATGGCTATGTAAAACGACAGTAAAACTGAACTGGCTACAAAGTAAACAGAAACAGAATGCTGGACGACAGCAAAAACTTGCAGCGTGTGGAGCAGAGACGGCGTCCACAATGGCAAGCAACAATGTCCACACAAAGAAGAATAGCAACAACTTCAATAGCCTTGCTTGCTAACACAAAGCAGGTGCGGGAAGTAGCGCTCAAAGGAAGACATGAAACGGCTACAGGAAAACACCAAAATAACAGCACAAGACAGGAACTAAAGCACTACACACAGGAAAACACCAGCAAACTCAAAATGAGGCTGAATTTGTGGCATTCTGTGATGTTTAGACGGAGAGAATAAGAATAGTCATAATGGTGCTAAATAAAATAGAGACTAATACAATAAAAATACAAATAAAAAACATAATTATAAAATAAAAAACACAATATATTTTGTATTGGTTTTGAAAATGAAAAATATCAAAATGGCCTTTTTTTTCCAGTGGAAAAAGTTTAGACACCCCTCCTTTATATCCAAATAATGACAACAAAGACAGCACTTCTTACACTTCTTATATATGTTCACTTTTTGCTTCAACCAAAAGTGGAACGTTTTTTTTCTTCTTACTTGATTATAAAACTAATCCCTTCATTTTGTTAATTTTTAAAAGTTACACGACAAGTGTCACTCAGACGTGATCTTAGAATTAGCGGAAGTGTCTCATTATATTTGGATATAAAGGAGGGGTGTCTAAACTTTTTCCACTGAAACAAAGGACATTTTGATATTTTTCATTTTCAAAACCGATACAAAATATATTGTGTTTTTTATTTTATAATTATGATTTTTATTTGTATTTTTATTGTATTAGTCTCTATTTTATTTAGCACCATTACGACTATTATTAGTCTCTCCGTCTAAACATCACAAAAAAACAGATTTTTTTTTTTCTCTCTTTTGGTGGAAATGTGCAACTCTGACAAAAGAAACCAACCAAAAACAAACGTCCACCGCAGAGGACACTGGTTCTCAGGAGCCTATACGGCATCACAGGTCTTTCCCTAAGGGCCCTATGGACACTTTTAGCTCCATGCTAAAACTTGGTATGGAATAAACTGAATTTGTGGCATTTTGTGATGTTAAGACGGAGATAATAATAATAGTCATAATGGTGCTAAATAAAATAGAGACTAATACAATAAAATTACAAATAAAAAACATAATTATAAAATAAAAAACACAATATATTTTGTATTGGTTTTGAAAATGAAAATTATCAAAATGGCCTTTTTTTCCAGTGGAAAAAGTTTAGACACCCCGCCTCTATATCCAAATAATGACAACAAAGACAGCACTTCTTACACTTCTTATATATGTTCACTTTTTGCCTCAACCAAAAGTGGAACATTTTTTTGTCTTTCTTACTTGATTATAAAACTAATCCCTTCATTTTGTTAATTTTTAAAAGTTACACGACAAGTGTCACTCAGACGTGATCTTAGAATTAGCGGAAGTGTCTCATTATATTTGGATATAAAGGAGGGGTGTCTAAACTTTTTCCACTGAAACAAAGGACATTTTGATATTTTTCATTTTCTAAACCAATACAATTTATATTGTGTTTTTTATCTTATAATTATGCTTTTTATTTGTATTTTTATTGTATTAGTCTCTATTTTATTTAGCACCATTATGACTATTATTAGTCTCTCCGTCTAAACATCACAAAAAAACAGATTTTTTTTTTTCTCTCTTTTGGTGGAAATGTGCAACTCTGACAAAAGAAACCAACCAAAAACAAACGTCCACCGCAGAGGACACTGGTTCTCAGGAGCCTATACGGCATCACAGGTCTTTCCCTAAGGGCCCTATGGACACTTTTAGCGCCATGCTAAAACTTGGTATGGAATAAACTGAATTTGTGGCATTTTGTGATGTTTAGACGGAGAGAATAATAATAATAGTCATAATGGTGCTAAATAAAATAGAGACTAATACAATAAAAATACAAATAAAAAACATAATTATAAAATAAAAAACACAATATATTTTGTATTGGTTTTGAAAATTAAAAATATCAAAATGGCCTTTTTTTTCAGTGGAAAAAGTTTAGACACCCCTCCTTTATATCCAAATAATGACAACAAAGACAGCACTTCTTACACTTCTTATATACGTTCACTTTTTGCTTCAACCAAAAGTGGAACGTTTTTTTTCTTCTTACTTGATTATAAAACTGATCCCTTCATTTTGTTAATTTTTAAAAGTTACACGACAAGTGTCACTCAGACGTGATCTTAGAATTAGCGGAAGTGTCTCATTATATTTGGATATAAAGGAGGGGTGTCTAAACTTTTTCCACTGAAACAAAGGACATTTTGATATTTTTCATTTTCAAAACCAATACAAAATATATTGTGTTTTTTATTTTATAATTATGATTTTTATTTGTATTTTTATTGTATTAGTCTCTATTTTATTTAGCACCATTATGACTATTATTAGTCTCTCCGTCTAAACAACACAAAAAAACTGATTTTTTTTTTTTCTCTTTTGGTGGAAATGTGCAACTCTGACAAAAGAAACCAACCAAAAACAAACCTCCACCGCAGAGGACACTGGTTCTCAGGAGCCTATACGGCATCACAGGTCTTTCCCTAAGGGCCCTATGGACACTTTTAGCTCCATGCTAAAACTTGGTATGGAATAAACTGAATTTGTGGCATTTTGTGATGTTTAGACGGAGATAATAATAATAGTCATAATGGTGCTAAATAAAATAGAGACTAATACAATAAAAATACAAATAAAAAACATAATTATAAAATAAAAAACACAATATATTTTGTATTGGTTTTGAAAATGAAAAATATCAAAATGGCCTTTTTTTTCCAGTGGAAAAAGTTTAGACACCCCTCCTTTATATCCAAATAATGACAACAAAGACAGCACTTCTTACACTTCTTATATATGTTCACTTTTTGCTTCAACCAAAAGTGGAACGTTTTTTTCTCTTTCTTACTTGATTAGAAAACTAATCCCTTCATTGTGTTCATTTTTAAAAGTTACACGACAAGTGTCACTCAGACGTGATCTTAGAATTAGCGGAAGTGTCTCATTATATTTGGATATAAAGGAGGGGTGTCTAAATTTTTTCCACTGAAAAAAAAGGCCATTTTGATATTTTTCATTTTCTAAACCAATACAATTTATATTGTGTTTTTTATTTTATAATTATGCGCTTTATTTGTATTTTTATTGTATTAGTCTCTATTTTATTTAGCACCATTATGACTATTATTAGTCTCTCCGTCTAAACATCACAAAAAAACAGATTTTTTTTTTTCTCTCTTTTGGTGGAAATGTGCAACTCTGACAAAAGAAACCAACCAAAAACAAACGTCCACCTCAGAGGACACTGGTTCTCAGGAGCCTATACGGCATCACAGGTCTTTCCCTAAGGGCCCTATGGACACTTTTAGCTCCATGCTAAAACTTGGTATGGAATAAACTGAATTTGTGGCATTTTGTGATGTTTAGACGGAGAGAATAACAATAGTCATAATGGTGCTAAATAAAATAGAGACTAATACAATAAAAATACAAATAAAAAACATAATTATAAAATAAAAAACACAATATATTTTGTATTGGTTTTGAAAATTAAAAATATCAAAATGGCCTTTTTTTTCCAGTGGAAAAAGTTTAGACACCCCTCCTTTATATCCAAATAATGACAACAAAGACAGCACTTCTTACACTTCTTATATATGTTCACTTTTTGCTTCAACCAAAAGTCGAACGTTTTTTTCTCTTTCTTACTTGATTAGAAAACTAATCCCTTCATTGTGTTTATTTTTAAAAGTTACACGACAAGTGTCACTCAGACGTTATCTTAGAATTAGCGGAAGTTTCTCATTATCAGAGGTGGGACCAAGTCATTGCTTTGCAAGTCACAAGTAAGTCTCAAGTCTTTGCCCTCAAGTCTCGAGTCAAGTCCCGAGTCAAGACAGGCAAGTCCCGAGTCAAGTCCAAAGTCAAGACTGGAAAGTCTCAAGTCGAGTCCCAAGTCCTGCATTTTGAGTTTCGAGTCCTTTCAAGTCCTTTTAACCACAGACTAATATTTTTACACAGATTGTGTATGCTTTTAAAACGCTGTATTTATTTATTAAAACAAGTGCATTTGAAATTGCAAGAAAAAAAATAGTGCTGACATTGCAATTCATAATAGCACTATTAACAGTAATTTTAATAGTTTAAACAATTTTAAACATTTAACTCATTCCTTTACAGAATAAACACATTTGCAAAAACAAACATTAACATACTATTGGTTGTATTTTATGAAAATAATATTACCACAGAGTTGAGAAGGAGCAAAGATCTTCAATATTTGTATGTGAAAATCACAAATAAATCTTCTGGGGGAGGATGACGCCCCTACAGGGGTTTGGTTTACAAACTTTCAGCCCCACCTAAAACAAAATTCACCAGCCGCCACTGATGATGATGCATTCTCATTTTAGGCAAAATATAAGACAATACTTTCTTAACAGTATAATTGTAACCAGGAATAAGTCTTCAAGTAACAATATTCAAATACTAACATTGTTGGGTAAAACAGCATTTGGTTTTATTCTGAATGTAGTGAAACAAATTGGTGGTTTTAGCTGATATAGAGACTTTCAGGTGTTTATATATGTTTAAGTATTTGGCAGACGCTTTTATCCAAAGCGACATACATAAAAAATACATACATAACAATCACTGTAAACATGATCATTTAAGGGAAGAATGTAATACAAGATATCAATACAAAGTGTCAAGACAGAATAAACTCTCTGCTGCTGCAGCAACAGAGATACAGTCTATAGGTCCCTAAGATATATAGATATCTAATGTATTCATACATTGTTTATGTAGGATTTACGCATGTATATATAACCTAATCATATTGTTTCTTCAATTTAAAAATAGCTTACCGTTTTTTCCCCCTTCTCTGGGATTATATTCCCAGTTTTGATCTCGGACGTCTGGTCACTTATAGCGTATAAGAATATTATATTACTGTTAAGCAAACTATGAATAATAAAACTTGCCAAAACATGTGTCCGTTATCATAGCTACACGTATGACAAAAAAGCGCGTGAAAATGAGTGGTATTCAGTGAGGTAAAATGAATTAAATGCGCTGACAGTTCATTGCTCCTGACAAATGAATTGCACTGAGTGGAGCGGATCACCACTCCAAGATGGCGGCCCCGCGTCTCGTCTGCGCCAGTAGGCAGTAGCGCTCGATGCTGCGTACCCTTAAAACATGTCTATGGTTATAACGTTAGCAGTGAGTTTACAGCCTCACTGATTTAACTACACAGCAAATAAAAGTCATGTTACTTAGCCAATAAACGTTATCTTACATTCAAAACTTACCCTTCTTTGGGCAACTTCAAATGTCGAACGAAGTTGGAAGTTGTTACGTCTCCGTCTGTAATATTCGAACTGCGTGATTTGCATACGGCAATTCGTTTTTTGTTGACCGAGTCGTAGTTTTTATACTCGAACGAAACCAACTTTGGCATAATTGTTTCTCTCTGCCGCATTGTTTGACAACTCATGTTCGGTGGTTGTCCTGCAATTTGATTGGATGAGAGCTGTGTGATGAAAACAACGTATAACTAATTTGATTGGCTGTTGTACTGACAGCCCACCAGCTGACAAGCAGCACACACGCTGATAGACAGACACGTACAAAATGAAAGATACGGAGCGCTCCCAAATAACTTTTTAAGCTTTGGGTTTTGGGGAAAGTAGCAAGTCATGTCAAGTCAAAAGGCTCAAGTCCAAGTGAAGTCACACGTCATTGATGTTAAAGTCTAAGTCGAGATGCAAGTCTCTTTACATTTTGTCAAGTCGAGTCTAAAGTCATCAAATTCATGACTCGAGTCTGACTCGAGTCCAAGTCATGTGACTCGAGTCCACACCTCTGCTCATTATATTTGGATATAAAGGAGGGGTGTCTAAACTTTTTCCACTGAAACAAAGGACATTTTGATATTTTTCATTTTCTAAACCAATACAATTTATATTGTGTTTTTTATTTTATAATTATGCTTTTTATTTGTATTTTTATTGTATTAGTCTCTATTTTATTTAGCACCATTATGACTATTATTAGTCTCTCCGTCTAAACATCACAAAAAAACTGATTTTTTTTTTTCTCTCTTTTGGTGGAAATGTGCAACTCTGACAAAAGAAACCAACCAAAAACAAACGTCCACCGCAGAGGACACTGGTTCTCAGGAGCCTATACGGCGTCACAGGTCTTTCCCTAAGGGCCCTATGGACACTTTTAGCTCCATGCTAAAACTTGGTATGGAATAAACTGAATTTGTGGCATTTTGTGATGTTTAGACGGAGATAATAATAATAGTCATAATGGTGCTAAATAAAATAGAGACTAATACAATAAAAATACAAATAAAAAACATAATTATAAAATAAAAAACACAATATATTTTGTATTGGTTTTGAAAATGAAAAATATCAAAATGGCCTTTTTTTTCCAGTGGAAAAAGTTTAGACACCCCTCCTTTATATCCAAATAATGACAACAAAGACAGCACTTCTTACACTTCTTATATATGTTCACTTTTTGCTTCAACCAAAAGTGGAACGCTTTTTTCTCTTTCTTACTTGATTATAAAACTAATCCCTTCATTTTGTTAATTTTTAAAAGTTACACGACAAGTGTCACTCAGACGTGATCTTAGAATTAGCGGAAGTGTCTCATTATATTTGGATATAAAGGAGGGGTGTCTAAACTTTTTCCACTGAAACAAAGGACATTTTGATATTTTTCATTTTCAAAACCAATACAAAATATATTGTGTTTTTTTATTTTATAATTATGATTTTTATTTGTATTTTTATTGTATTAGTCTCTATTTTATTTAGCACCATTATGACTATTATTAGTCTCTCCGTCTAAACAACACAAAAAAACAGATTTTTTTTTTTCTCTCTTTTGGTGGAAATGTGCAACTCTGACAAAAGAAACCAACCAAAAACAAACGTCCACCGCAGAGGACACTGGTTCTCAGGAGCCTATACGGCATCACAGGTCTTTCCCTAAGGGCCCTATGGACACTTTTAGCTCCATGCTAAAACTTGGTATGGAATAAACTGAATTTGTGGCATTTTGTGATGTTTAGACGGAGATAATAATAATAGTCATAATGGTGCTAAATAAAATAGAGACTAATACAATAAAAATACAAATAAAAAACATAATTATAAAATAAAAAACACAATATATTTTGTATTGGTTTTGAAAATGAAAAATATCAAAATGACCTTTTTTTTCCAGTGGAAAAAATTTAGACACCCCTCCTTTATATCCAAATAATGACAACAAAGACAGCACTTCTTACACTTCTTATATATGTTCACTTTTTGCTTCAACCAAAAGTGGAACGTTTTTTTCTCTTCCTTACTTGATTAGAAAACTAATTCCTTCATTGTGTTTATTTTTAAAAGTTACACAACAAGTGTCACTCAGACGTTATCTTAGAATTAGCGGAAGTTTCTCATTATATTTGGATATAAAGGAGGGGTGTCTAAACTTTTTCCACTGAAACAAAGGACATTTTGATATTTTTCATTTTCAAAACCAATACAAAATATATTGTGTTTTTTATTTTATAATTATGCTTTTTATTTGTATTTTTATTGTATTAGTCTCTATTTTATTTAGCACCATTATGACTATTTATAGTCTCTCTGTCTAAACATCACAAAAAAACAGTTTTTTTTTTTT
>NC_084734.1:7044007-7074007 GCF_033978785.1 Entelurus aequoreus
CGAGGGCTCCGGAGCGGCGGGGGGATCCCCCGCAGGGTTGCACCTGGAGCGGACTTACCTGCCTCCTGTCTGGATCTGCATACCAAAAAGTGCGGCCCGGGCGTCTGGACTCTGACCTGCGCAACAAAGCAGAAAGGCGAGAGTGCGGGTGAGAGGTCAGAGGAGAGGCAGGGGGATGCGCAGGGAAAAGACGCCGTCAAGAGGACACATATGGCTCAGCTGGGGGAGAACCAGATGCCCCCCCACCCCCCCAACCAGAATGTCCGGATGAAACACAAGCCCAGAGTCAACATGCCACCTCCGTGACTTGCGAGGGAGCCACGATACTGTTGATGTCAGGAAGACAAACACGACTCTGATGCACAGCCTACAGTATCGCAGTTTGCCACTCACACGGCATTTTCACAAAAGGGAAAAAACTCAATAGTAACTACAATTCCTGGTAATTATGGGTAATCAGAACATTTTGGAAACCGGGAAACATGCTGGCTTGAATGTCCAGGGTGAGGGGAGTGTGCGGATGTTGGAACGGTCCAAATCGGATGAGGAATGTGGGATATGCAGTTGATTGTGATTTTCCCATTCATTGTCAATGGGGGGACATTCCTGGTAATTGCGGGTAGTCAGGGAATTTTCAGAACCAGAAAATGGCTTGAATGTGCAGGGTGAGCGGAGTGTGTGGACGGTTCAAATCGGATGAGGAATGTGGGATATGCAGTCCATTGTGTTTTTCCTATTCCTTGTCAAAGGGAGAAAATCACCGGACATTCCAGGAAAACTGGGAATTTGGGGAAAGGGTAAATATGTTTTGTGTTTGATATATCTGAAGAGTTGTGTGTGTGGATGTTTGAAAGGTCGGAATCACACTTTTTTTTTTTTAGAATGTTGGGCTTTGGACAACTATGAATATGTCCATTCATTTGAATGGGAATTTCCTGGAAATTTTGGAAATTTGGGAATTTTTGAAAATGTTAATACTAGAACAATTGTCCTAGATGATAAGAATGGGTTGGTGTTGGAATGTGTGAAATCGGTTGTAAAATACTGATGTAGTGACAGTTTGAAATGAGAATGGGTATTTCGGAATTCCTGGAATTTTGGGGTAGTCAGGGAATTTTCAGAACCAGAAAATGGCTTGAATGTGCAGGGTGAGCGGAGTGTGTGGACGGTGGAACGGTTCAAATCGGATGAGGAATGTGGATATGCAGTCCATTGTGTTTGTCCTATTCCTTGTCAAAGGGGAGAAAATCACCGAACATTCCAGGAAAACTGGGAATTTGGGGAAAGGGTAAATATGTTTTGTGTTTGATATATCTGAAGAGTTGTGTGTGTGGATGGTTGAAAGGTCGGAATCGCACATTTTTTAAAATAATTTTGGGCATTGTAGAACTATGAATATGTCCATTCATTTGAATGGGAATTTCCTGGAAATTTGGAAAAAAATGGGAATTTTTGAAAATGTTAATACTAGAACAATTGTCCTAGATGATAAGAATGGGTTGGTGTTGGAATGTGTGAAATCGGTTGTAAAATACTGATGTAGTAACAGTTTGAAATGAGAATGGGTATTTCAGAATTCCTGGAATTTTGGGGGTAGTCAAGGAATTTTCAGAACCAGAAAATGGCTTGAATGTGCAGGGTGAGCGGAGTGTGTGGACGGTGGAACGGTTCAAATCGGATGAGGAATGTGGGATATGCAGTTGATTGTGATTTTCCCATTCATTGTCAATGGGGGACATTCCTGGTAATTGCGGGTAGTCAGGGAATTTTCAGAACCAGAAAATGGCTTGAATGTGCAGGGTGAGCGGAGTGTGTGGACGGTGGAACGGTTCAAATCGGATGAGGAATGTGGATATGCAGTCCATTGTGTTTTTCCTATCCTTGTCAAAGGGAGAAAATCACCGGACATTCCAGGAAAACTGGGAATTTGGTAAAGGGTAAATATGTTTTGTGTTTGATATATCTGAAGAGTTGTGTGTGTGGATGGTTGAAAGGTCGGAATCACACTTTTTTTTTTTTTTAGAATTTTGGGCATTGGACACTAATGAATAAGTCCATTCATTTGAATGGAATTTCCTGGAAATTTGGGAAAAAAATGGGAATTTTTGAAAATGTTAATACTAGATGATAAGAATGGGTTGGTGTTGGAATGTGTGAAATCGGTTGTAAATTTTGATGTAGTGACAGTTTCAAATGAGAATGGTTATTTCGGAATTCCTGGAATTTTGGGAAAACCAGGTATTTAAAACAACAACAACAACAACAACAAAAAGAATAACTTTTGTCGTCCCAACTAACAGGATTTTTTTGAAGGTGGAATTGTCAAAGGCTGGAAAAATATGGACTGTGGAAACTTTCCAGGAAAGGGTGAAAATAGGGCTTCGGAAAACTGGTAATTCTGGTAACTCCTGGAATATTTTTTAAACTTGAAAATGGTAGTTTGAATGTCCAGGGTGAGGGGAGTGTGTGGGCGGTGGAACGGTTCAAATCAGATGAGGAATGTGGGATATGCAGTCCATTGTGTTTGTCCTATTCCTTGTCAAAGGGGAGAAAATCACCGGACATTCCAGGAAAACTGGGAATTTGGGGAAAGGGTAAATATGTTTTGCGTTTGATATATCTGAAGAGTTGTGTGTGTGGATGGTTGAAAGGTCGGAATCGCAATTTTCGTTAGAATTTTGGGCATTAAAGAACTTTGAATACGTCCATTCATTTGAATGGGAATTTCCTGGAAATTTGGAAAAAAATGGGAATTTTTGAAAATGTTAATAATAGAACAATTGTCCTAGATGATAAGAATGGGTTGGAGTTGGAATGTGTGAAATCGGTTGTAAAATACTGACGTAGTAACAGTTTGAAATGAGAATGGGTATTTCAGAATTCCTGGAATTTGGGAAAAATTAGTAAAGGTATATGGACTGTGAAAACTCTCCATGAAAGGGTGAAATTAGGACTTTGGAAAACTGGGAAGTTGAAAATGTGGATGTTGGAACGGTCCAAATCGGATAAGGAATGTGGGATATGCAGTTGATTGTGATTTTCCCATTCATTGTCAATGGGGGGACATTCCTGGTAATTGCGGGTAGTCAGGGAATTTTCAGAACCAGAAAATGGCTTGAATGTCCAGGGTCAGGGGAGTGTGTGGACGGTGGAACGGTTCAAATCGGATGAGGAATGTGGGATATGCAGTCCATTGTGTTTTTCGTATTCCTTGTCAAAGGGGAGAAAATCACCGGACATTCCAGGAAAACTGGGAATTTGGGGAAAGGGTACATTTGTGTTGTGTTTGATATATCTGAAGAGTTGTGTGTGTGGATGGTTGAAAGGTCGGAATCGCACATTTTTTAAAATAATTTTGGGCATTGTAGAACTATGAATATGTCCATTCATTTGAATGGGAATTTCCTGGAAATTTGGTAAAAATGGGAATTTTTGAAAATGTTAATACTAGAACAATTGTCCTAGATGATAAGAATGGGTTGGTGTTGGAATGTGTGAAATCGGTTGTAAAATACTGATGTAGTAACAGTTTGAAATGAGAATGGGTATTTCAGAATTCCTGGAATTTTGGGGTAGTCAGGGAATTTTCAGAACCAGAAAATGGCTTGAATGTCCAGGGTGAGGGGAGTGTGTGGACGGTGGAACGGTTCAAATCGGATGAGGAATGTGGGATATGCAGTCCATTGTGTTTTTCCTCTTCCTTGTCAAAGGGGAGAACATCACCGGACATTCCAGGAAAACTGGGAATTTGGGGAAAGGGTAAATATGTTTTGTGTTTGATATATCTGAAGAGTTGTGTGTGTGGATGGTTGAAAGGTCGGAATCGCAATTTTCGTTAGAATTTTGGGCATTGAAGAACTATGAATATGTCCATTCATTTGAATGGGAATTTCCTGGAAATTTGGTAAAAATGGGAATTTTTGAAAATGTTAATACTAGAACAATTGTCCTAGATGATAAGAATGGTTGGTGTTGGAATGTGTGAAATCGGTTGTAAAATACTGATGTAGTAACAGTTTGAAATGAGAATGGGTATTTCAGAATTCCTGGAATTTTGGGGGTAGTCAGGGAATTTTCAGAACCAGAAAATGGCTTGAATGTCCAGGGTGAGGGGAGTGTGTGGACGGTGGAACGGTTCAAATCGGATGAGGAATGTGGGATATGCAGTCCATTGTGTTTGTCCTATTCCTTGTCAAAGGGGAGAAAATCACCGGACATTCCAGGAAAACTGGGAATTTGGGGAAAGGGTAAATATGTTTTGTGTTGATATATCTGAAGAGTTGTGTGTGTGGATGTTTCAAAGGTCGGAATCACACTTTTTTTTTTTAGAATGTTGGGCTTTGGACAACTATGAATATGTCCATTCATTTGAATGGGAATTTCCTGGAAATTTTGGAAATTTGGGAAAAATGGGAATTTTTGAAAATGTTAATACTAGAACAATTGTCCTAGATGATAAGAATGGGTTGTGTTGGAATGTGTGAAATCGGTTGTAAAATACTGATGTAGTAACAGTTTGAAATGAGAATGGGTATTTTGGAATTCCTGGAATTTTGGGGGTAGTCGGGGAATTTTCAGAACCAGAAAATGGCTTGAATGTCCAGGGTGAGCGGAGTGTGTGGACGGTGGAACGGTTCAAATCGGATGAGGAATGTGGGATATGCAGTCCATTGTGTTTGTCCTATTCCTTGTCAAAGGGGAGAAAATCACCGGACATTCCAGGAAAACTGGGAATTTGGGGAAAGGGTAAATATGTTTTGCGTTTGATATATCTGAAGAGTTGTGTGTGTGGATGGTTGAAAGGTCGGAATCGCAATTTTCGTTAGAATTTTGGGCATTGAAGAACTATGAATATGTCCATTCATTTGAATGGGAATTTCCTGGAAATTTGGAAAAAAAATGGGAATTTTTGAAAATGTTAATACTAGAACAATTGTCCTAGATGATAAGAATGGGTCGGAGTTGGAATGTGTGAAATCGGTTGTAAAATACTGACGTAGTAACAGTTTGAAATGAGAATGGGTATTTCAGAATTCCTGGAATTTTGGTAAAAATTAGTAAAGGTATATGGACTGTGAAAACTCTCCATGAAAGGGTGAAATTAGGACTTTGGAAAACTGGGAAGTTGAAAATGTGGATGTTGGAACGGTCCAAATCGGATGAGGAATGTGGGAAATGCAGTTGATTGTGATTTTCCCATTCATTGTCAATGGGGGGACATTCCTGGTAATTGCGGGTAGTCAGGGAATTTTCAGAACCATAAAATGGCTTGAATGTCCAGGGTGAGGGGAGTGTGTGGACGGTGGAACGGTTCAAATCGGATGAGGAATGTGGGATATGCAGTCCATTGTGTTTTTCCTATTCCTTGTCAAAGGGGAGAAAATCACGGGACATTCCAGGAAAACTGGGAATTTGGGGAAAGGGTACATTTGTGTTGTGTTTGATATATCTGAAGAGTTGTGTGTGTGGATGGTTGAAAGGTCGGAATCGCAATTTTCGTTAGAATTTTGGGCATTTAAGAAATATGAATATGTCCATTCATTTGAATGGGAATTTCCTGGAAATTTAGAAAAAAATGGGAATTTTTGAAAATGTTAATACTAGAACAATTGTCCTAGATGATAAGAATGGGTTGGAGTTGGAATGTGTGAAATCGGTTGTAAAATGCTGATGTAGTAACAGTTTGAAATGAGAATGGGTATTTCAGAATTCCTGGAATTTTGGGAAACATTAGTAAAGGTATATGGACTGTGAAAACTCTCCATGAAAGGGTTAAATTAGGACTTTGGAATACTGGGAAGTTGAAAATGTGGATGTTGGAACGGTCCAAATCGGATGAGGAATGTGGGAAATGCAGTTGACTGTGATTTTCCCATTCATTGTCAAAGGGGGGACATTCCTGGTAATTGCGGGTAGTCAGGGAATTTTCAGAACCATAAAATGGCTTGAATGTGCAGGGTGAGCGGAGTGTGTGGACGGTGGAACGGTTCAAATCGGATGAGGAATGTGGGATATGCAGTCCATTGTGTTTGTCCTATTCCTTGTCAAAGGGGAGAAAATCACCGGACATTCCAGGAAAACTTGGAATTTGGGGAAAGGGTAAATATGTTTTGTGTTTGATATATCTGAAGAGTTGTGTGTGTGGATGGTTGAAAGGTCGGAATCACACTTTTTTTTTTTAGAATGTTGGGCTTTGGACAACTATGAATATGTCCATTCATTTGAATGGGAATTTCCCGGAAATTTGGGAAATTTGGGAAGAATGGGAATTTTTTTAAATGTTAATACTAGAACAATTGTCCTAGATGATAAGAATGGGTTGGTGTTGGAATGTGTGAAATCGGTTGTAAAATACTGATGTAGTGACAGTTTGAAATGAGAATGGGTATTTCGGAATTCCTGGAATTTTGGGGGTAGTCAGGGAATTTTCAGAACCAGAAAATGGCTTGAATGTCCAGGGTGAGCGGAGTGTGTGGACGGTGGAACGGTTCAAATCGGATGAGGAATGTGGGATATGCAGTCCATTGTGTTTGTCCTATTCCTTGTCAAAGGGGAGAAAATCACCGGACATTCCAGGAAAACTGGGAATTTGGGGAAAGGGTAAATATGTTTTGTGTTTGATATATCTGAAGAGTTGTGTGTGTGGATGTTTGAAAGGTCGGAATCACACTTTTTTTTTTTAGAATGTTGGGCTTTGGACAACTATGAATATGTCCATTCATTTGAATGGGAATTTCCTGGAAATTTGGAAAAAATGGGAATTTTTTAAAATGTTAATACTAGAACAATTGTCCTAGATGATAAGAATGGGTTGGTGTTGGAATTTGTGAAATCGGTTGTAAAATACTGATGTAGTGACAGTTTGAAATGAGAATGGGTATTTCGGAACTCCTGGAATTTTGGGGGTAGTCAGGGAATTTTCAGAACCAGAAAATGGCTTGAATTTCCAGGGTGAGCGGAGTGTGTGGACGGTGGAACGGTTCAAATCGGATGAGGAATGTGGGATATGCAGTCCATTGTGTTTGTCCTATTCCTTGTCAAAGGGGAGAAAATCACCGGACATTCCAGGAAAACTGGGAATTTGGGGAAAGGGTAAATATGTGTTGTGTTTGATATATCTGAAGAGTTGTGTGTGTGGATGGTTGAAAGGTCGGAATCGCAATTTTCTTTAGAATTTTGGGCATTGAAGAACTATGAATATGTCCATTCATTTGAATGGGAATTTCCTGGAAATTTGGAAAAAAATGGGAATTTTTGAAAATGTTAATAATAGAACAATTGTCCTAGATGATAAGAATGGGTTGGAGTTGGAATGTGTGAAATCGGTTGTAAAATACTGACGTAGTAACAGTTTGAAATGAGAATGGGTATTTCAGAATTCCTGGAATTTTGGGAAAAATTAGTAAAGGTATATGGACTGTGAAAACTCTCCATGAAAGGGTGAAATTAGGACTTTGGACAACTGGGAAGTTGAAAATGTGGATGTTGGAACGGTCCAAATCGGATAAGGAATGTGGGATATGCAGTTGATTGTGATTTTCCCATTCATTGTCAATGGGGGGACATTCCTGGTAATTGAGGGTAGTCAGGGAATTTTCAGAACCAGAAAATGGCTTGAATGTGCAGGGTGAGCGGAGTGTGTGGACGGTGGAACGGTTCAAATCGGATGAGGAATGTGGGATATGCAGTCCATTGTGTTTGTCCTATTCCTTGTCAAAGGGGAGAAAATCACCGGACATTCCAGGAAAACTGGGAATTTGGGGAAAGGGTACATTTGTGTTGTGTTTGATATATCTGAAGAGTTGTGTGTGTGGATGGTTGAAAGGTCGGAATCGCACTTTTTTTTAGAATTTTGGGCATTGGACACTAATGAATAAGTCCATTCATTTGAAAGGGAATTTCCTGGAAATTTGGGAAAAATGGGAATTTTTGAAAATGTTAATACTAGAACAATTGTCCTAGATGATAAGAATGGGTTGGTGTTGGAATGTGTGAAATCGGTTGTAAATTTGGATGTAGTGACAGTTTGAAATGAGAATGGTTATTTCGGAATTCCTGGAATTTTGGGAAAACCAGGTATTCAAAACAACAACAACAACAACAACAAAAAGAGATAACTTTTGTCGTCCCAACTAACAGGATTTTTTTGAAGGTGGAATTGTCAAAAGGCTGGAAAAGTATGGACTGTGAAAACTTTTTCTCCATGAAAGGGTGAAAATAGGGCTTTGGAAAACTGGTAATTCCTGGAATTTTTTTAAAAAATTGAAAATGGTAGTTTGATTGTCCAAGGTGAGGGGAGTGTGTGGACGGTGGAACGCTTCCAATTGCATGAGGAATGTGGGATATGCAGTCCATTGTATTTTTCCTTTTCATTGTCAAAGGGGAGAAAATCACCGGAAATTCCAGGAAAACTGGGAATTTGGGGAAAGGGTACATATGTTTTGCGTTTTATATATCGGAAGAGTAATGTGGGTGAATGGTTGGAATCGGGTTTAAAAATGTTGGCCATTGTAGAACTATGAATATGTCCATTCATTTGAATGGGAATTTCCTGGAAATTTGAGAAATTCGGGAAAAAAACGTGAATTTTTAAAAATATTAACACTAGAAAAATTTTCCTAGATGATATAAATGGGTTGGTGTTTGAATGTGTGAAATCAGTTGTTAAATATTGACATAGTAACAGTTTGAAATGAGAATGGGTATTTCGGAATTCCTGGAATTTTGGGAAAAATTTGTACTTGAAGAAAAACAAAGCAAATGTTGTCGTCCCAACTAACGGGAGTTTTTTTGAAGGTGGAATTGTCAAAAGGCTGGCAAAATATGGACTGTGAAAACTTTCCATGAAAGGGTGAAAATAGGGCTTTGGAAAACTGGTAATTCTGGTCATTCCTGGAATGTTTTAAAAATTAAAAATGGTAGTTTGATTGTCCAAGGTGAGGGGAGTGTGTGGACGGTGGAACGCTTCCAATCGCATGCGGAGTGTGGGATATGCAGTCCATTGTATTTTTCCTATTCATTGTCAAAGGGGAGAAAATCACCGGAAATTCCAGGAAAACTGGGAATTTGGGGAAAGGGTAAATATGTTTTGCGTTTGATATATCGGAAGACTAATGTGGGTGAATGGTTGGAATCGGGTTTAAAGATGTTGGCCATTGTAGAACTATGAATATGTCCATTCATTTGAATGGGAATTTCCTGGAAATTTGGGAAATTCGGGAAAAAATGGGAATTTTTTAAAATATTAACACTAGAACACTTGTCCTAGATGATATGAATGGGTTTGTGTTTGAATGTGTGAAATCAGTTGTTAAATATTGCCGTAGTAACAGTTTGAAATGAGAATGGGTATTTCGGAATTCCTGGAATTTTGGGAAAAATGAGTATTTGAAGAAAAACAAAGCAAATTTAGTTGTCCCAACTAACGGGAGTTTTTTTGAAGGTGGAATTGTCAAAAGGCTGGCAAAATATGGACTGTGAAAACTTTCCATGAAAGGGTGAAAATACGGCTTTGGAAAACTGGTAATTCTGGTCATTCCTGGAATTTTATTTTTTTTAATTGAAAATGGTAGTTTGATTGTCCAAGGTGAGGGGAGTGTGTGGACGGTGGGGATTGTGCAAGTTCAAAAATGACCCCAATATTAGAAGCATCTGTCAGTATGATTGAGTAGAATCGTGCATCATTCACAAGTGAGGAAATAAACATATTGTTTATTTAACACCGCTGACAATATCAATAAAATAAAAAAGAGCTTGGCATTATTATTATTGTAGGGAGCCTCTTTCTTCTGGTGAACTCTGGAGGTCTACAAAGAGCATGGCAGAAGGCTGTGGAATACCATGTGTGGCTCTGGGTGCTGTGGTCCTCTCCTTTTTACAACTGATTTACATAACTAAGGTGTTGCTGTAGCTTGTAGGGTTGTACGGTATACCGGTACTAGTATAGCATCGCGGTACTAATCAATCAAAAACGGTACTATACTCTGTTTGAAAAGTTCACCATATTATTTCTTTTTACGGGCATGACGGCGCGTGGTCACGTGGTGCCATTGCTGGTTTTACGAGCGGAGGAGCATGTTGGGCAGCGCACACACACAGAGTACTTGCAAGCAGACACAGTGTGTAGACAGAAAAGGGGAGAACGGACGCATTTTGGTGTGAAAAGTCAAGATAAAGGTGAAGTTATAACACTGAAACGCCCTCAGGAAGAGCTGCTTTAACACATGGCTAGCTAGCTGTTTTAGCTACTTCTAAATCACTAATCCTGGTCTCCATGGTGACAAATAAAGTATGTTTCTTACAAGTACCATTATCACTGGAGGGCGAGGAATAGCTAAACATGCTTCACTACACACCGTAGGAGGACACAATAGCTCACCGGCGTCACAATGTAAACAAATGCCATGGGTGGATCTAGACCTGACATCCACTGTAATGATACCAAATACAAAAGCGTATATAGTCGATACTACTATGATTACATCGATATTTTTCATCAGAAAATCTTTTTTCTTTTTAGAATTCATACTATGTTTATAAAGTCAGTAAATACGTCCCTGGACACATGAGGACTTTGAATATGACCAATGTATGATCCTGTAACTACTTGGTATCGACATGATCCATACCTAAATGTGTGGTATCATCCAAAACTAATGTCAAGTATCAAAGAAGAGAAGAATAAGTGATTATTACATTTGAACAGAAGTGTAGATAGAACATGTTAAAACAGAAAATAAGCAGATATTAACAGTAAATGAACAAGTGGATTAATAATCCATTTTTACAGTTTGTCCCTCATAATGTGTACAAAATAATAGGTGTATAAATGACACAATATGTTACTGCAGACTAATTAGGAGTCTTTGTTTGTTTACTTACTACTAAAAGACAAGTTGTCTAGTATGTTCACTATTTTATTTAAGGACTAAATGACAATAACAAACATATGTTTCATGCACACTAACATTTTTTTGTTTTAAATAAAGCCAATAATGACATTTTTTGTGGTCCTATTTATTTAGAAAAGTATCAACAAGTATTGAAATACATTTTGGTACCGGTACCAAAGTATTGGTAGTAGCTTGTTTACTTGCCATGCAGTCATGTGTTCAGCTTCTTTAGTTGTACTAGTGGTGTTCCTCAAGGTTCCATCTTAGGTCCTCTCTTGTTCGTCATTTGGTCTATTCGACGTGACAGCAGATTCTTCAGAACACGAGCGTGCTGTCAGAGAAATCATCTTTGACTTTCTTGTTCTGCAGACAGTCCTCCAAAACAGCAGAGCGAGCGCTCCTGAAACTCTTGACACAATAAATAGACCCAAATCCAATGTCTACTGTAGAGGACGCAGGTTTCCCACGATACACACATGCATATTGGTCTTTAAACGTTGTAGAAATGTGGCCCCCAAAACTATTTAGTTGAATATCCCTGCAGTAGAACCTCGGTTTTCGTATCATTTGGTTTTCAACAACAATCTCACTATTAAGTTAGATCCACTATGGACTGGACTCTCACTATTAAGTTAGATCCACTATGGACTGGACTCTCACTATTATGTTAGATCCACTATGGACTGGACTTTCACACTATTATGTTAGATCCACTATGGACTGGACTCTCACTATTATGTTAAATCCACTATGGACTGGACTCTCACACTATTATGTTAGATCCACTATGGACTGGACTCTCACTATTATGTTAGATCCACTATGGACTGGATTCACACACTATTATGTTAGATCCACTATGGACTGGACTCTCACACTATTATGTTTGATCCACTATGGACTGGATTCTCACACTATTATGTTAGATCCACTATGGACTGGACTCTCACTATTATGTTAGATCCACTATGGACTGGACTCTCACACTATTATGTTAGATCCACTATGGACTGGATTCTCACACTATTATGTTAGATCCACTATGGACTGGACTTTCACACTATTATGTTAGATCCACTATGGACTGGACTCTCACTATTAAGTTAGATCCACTATGGACTGGACTCTCACTATTATGTTAGATCCACTATGGACTGGACTTTCACACTATTATGTTAGATCTACTATGGACTGGACTCTCACTATTATGTTAAATCCACTATGGACTGGACTCTCACACTATTATGTTAGATCCACTATGGACTGGATTCTCGCACTATTATGTTAGATCCACTATGGACTGGACTCTCACTATTATGTTAGATCCACTATGGACTGGACTCTCACTACTAAGTTAGATCCACTATGGACTGGACTCTCACTATTATGTTAGATCCACTATGGACTGGACTTTCACACTATTATGTTAGATCCACTATGGACTGGACTCTCACTATTATGTTAAATCCACTATGGACTGGACTCTCACACTATTATGTTGGATCCACTATGGACTGGATTCTCACACTATTATGTTAGATCCACTATGGACTGGACTCTCACTATTATGTTAGATCCACTATGGACTGGACTCTCACACTATTATGTTAGATCCACTATGGACTGGATTCTCACACTATTATGTTAGATCCACTATGGACTGGACTTTCACACTATTATTTTAGATCCACTATGGACTGAACTGTCACTATTATGTCAGATCCACTATGGACTGGACTCTCATTATTATGCTAGATCCACTATGGACTGGACTCACTATTATGTTAGATCCACTATGGACTGGACTCTCACACTTTTATGTTAGATCCACTATGGACTGGACTCTCACACTATTATGTTAGACCCACTGTGGACTGGACTCTCATTATTATGTTAGATCCACTATGGACTGGACTCACTATTATGTTAGATCCACTATGGACTGGACTCTCACACTATTATGTTAGATCCACTATGGACTGGACTCACTATTATGTTAGATCCACTATGGACTGGACTCTCACACTATTATGTTAGATCCACTATGGACTGGACTCTCACTATTTTGTTAGATCCACTATGGACTGGACTCTCACTATTATGTTAGATCCACTATGCACTGGACTCTCACACTATTATGTTAGATCCACTATGGACTGGACTCTCACACTATTATGTTAGACCCACTATGGACTGGACTCTCATTATTATGTTAGATCCACTATGGACTGGACTCACTATTATGTTAGATCCACTATGGACTGGACTCTCACACTATTATGTTAGATCCACTATGGACTGGACTCTCACTATTTTGTTAGATCCACTATGGACTGGACTCTCACACTATTATGTTAGACCCACTGTGAACTGGACTCTCATTATTATGTTAGATCCACTATGGACTGGACTCTCACTATTATGTTGGATCCACTATGGACTGGACTCTCACTATTATGTTAGATCCACTATGGCATTAAAAAAAAAGATGTAAAAATGAGCGATCATCAATCTTCACTTTGGTCACTTGATTGACAGTCACAGCACCCGAGGGTCTCGTGAGATGAACTTAAAGTTAAAGCACCAATGATAGTCACACACACACTAGGTGTGGTGAAATGTGTTCTCTGCATTTGACCCTTGTTCACCCCCTGGGAGGTGAGGGGAGCAGTGAGCGTCAGCGTTGGCCGCGCCCGACAATCATTTTTGGTGATTTAACCCCCAATTCCAAGCCTTGATGCTGAGTGCCAAGCAGGGAGGTAATGGCTTCCATTTTTATAGTCTTTGGTATGACTCGGCCGGGGTCTGAACTCACGACCAACCCATCTCAGGGCGGACACTCTAACCACTAGGCCACTGAGCAGGTAGATGACGCCGGCTGCCGCCAGATCATTATTAAGAAAAAACGACCGACAGGAAGGTGAGACACACTTTTTATTTCAGCAGACTCTTGCAAAACTCTAAAGACCGACTGCACAGTTCCCGTCTTCACAATAAAAGCCCTGCCTTATCCTGCATGTGCTAACAAAATGAGAGTCTCAGAAAGCTGGCGCGCACAAGCTAGCAAGCTAGGGAGTTTGCCGCCAATGTATTTCTTGTAAAGTGCATTAACCAACCATTGTTCTCCTCCATTTGAAAATGTGGATGTTATCATCACTACTGTCTGATTCATCATCACTACTGTCTGATTCATCATCACTACTGTCTGATTTATCATCACTACTGTCTGATTCATCATCACTACTGTCTGATTCATCACCACTACTGTCTGATTTATCATCACTACTGTCTGATTCATCATCACTACTGTCTGATTTATCATCACTACTGTCTGATTTATCATCACTACTGTCTGATTCATCATCACTACTGTCTGATTTATCATCACTACTGTCTGATTTATCATCACTACTGTCTGATTCATCATCACTACTGTCTGATTCATCATCACTACTGTCTGATTTATCATCACTACTGTCTGATTCATCATCACTACTGTCTGATTTATCATCACTACTGTCTGATTCATCATCACTACTGTCTGATTCATCATCACTACTGTCTGATTTATCATCACTACTGTCTGATTCATCATCACTACTGTCCGATTCATCATCACTACTGTCTGATCCATCATCACTACTGTCTGATTCATCATCACTACTGTCTGATTCATCATCACTACTGTCCGATTTATCATCACTACTGTCTGATTCATCATCACTACTGTCTGATTCATCATCACTACTGTCTGATTCATCATCACTACTGTCCGATTCATCATCACTACTGTCTGATTCATCATCACTACTGTCTGATTCATCATCACTACTGTCTGATTCATCATCACTACTGTCCGATTCATCATCACTACTGTCTGATTCATCATCACTACTGTCTGATTCATCATCACTACTGTCTGATTCATCATCACTACTGTCTGATTTATCATCACTACTGTCTGATTTATCATCACTACTGTCTGATTTATCATCACTACTGTCTGATTCATCATCACTACTGTCTGATTTATCATCACTACTGTCTGATTTATCATCACTACTGTCTGATTCATCATCACTACTGTCTGATTTATCATCACTACTGTCTGATTCATCATCACTACTGTCTGATTCATCATCACTACTGTCTGATTTATCATCACTACTGTCTGATTTATCATCACTACTGGCTGATTCATCATCACTACTGTCTGATTTATCATCACTACTGTCTGATCCATCATCACTACTGTCTGATTCATCATCACTACTGTCTGATTTATCATCAGTACTGTCTGATTTATCATCACTACTGTCTGATTCATCATCACTACTGTCTGATTTATCATCAGTACTGTCTGATTTATCATCACTACTGTCTGATTCATCATCACTACTGTCTGATTTATCATCACTACTGTCTGATTCATCATCACTACTGTCTGATTTATCATCACTACTGTCTGATTCATCATCACTACTGTCTGATTCATCATCACTACTGTCTGATTAATCATCACTACTGTCTGATTCATCATCACTACTGTCTGATTTATCCTCACTACTGTCTGATTCATCATCACTACTGTCTGATTCATCATCACTACTGTCTGATTTATCATCACTACTGTCTGATTCATCATCACTACTGTCTGATTCATCATCACTACTGTCTGATTTATCATCAGTACTGTCTGATTCATCGTCACTACTGTCTGATTCATCATCACTACTGTCTGATTTATCATCACTACTGTCTGATTTATCATCAGTACTGTCTGATTCATCGTCACTACTGTCTGATTCATCATCACTACTGTCTGATTTATCATCAGTACTGTCTGATTTATCATCAGTACTGTCTGATTCATCATCACTACTGTCTGATTTATCATCACTACTGTCTGATTCATCATCACTACTGTCTGATTCATCATCACTACTGTCTGATTCATCATCACTACTGTCTGATTCCAATCCATGCAAGTGTTTTGTGTTTTATTTAATTTTGTGTTTTATTTTATTTATTTATTTATTTATTTTATTTTATTTTATCTTTTGTTTTTCTCCGCCATTTGAAAATGTGGAGGTTATCATCATTACTGTCTGATTCCAATCAATGCAAGTTATTTGGGTTTTATTTTATTTATTTATTTTAATTTTATTTATTTTTTTGTTTTTTTTGTTTTTCTCCTCCATTTGAAAATGTGGACGTTATCATCGCTACTGTCTGATTCCAATCAATGCAAGTTATTTGTGTTTTAATTAATTTTATTTTGTGTTTTAATTTATTTATTTGTATTTTTTATTTTTTTTATTTGGTGTTTTTTTCCTCCATTTGAAAATGTGGAAGTTATCATCACTACTGCCTGATTCCAATTAATGCAAGTTATTTGTTTTTTCTTTTATTTTGTGTTTTATTTTATTTAATTATTTTCATTTATTTTTTATTATTTTTAATTTTATTTTATTTTGTGTTTTTCTCCTCCATTTGAAAATGTGGACGTTATCATCACTACTGTCTGATTCCAATCAATGCAAGTTATTTGGGTTTTATTTTATTTTGTGTTTTTTTTTTGTTTTTTTTTTCCAAATTTAATTTATTTTATTTTATTTTTTGTTTTTCTCCATTTGAAAATGTGAACGTTATCATCACTACTGTCTGATACCAATCAATGCAAGTTATTTGTGTTTTATTTTATTTATTTATTTATTTTTTATTTTATTTTTTTGTTTTTTTTGTTTTTATCCTCCATTTAAAAATGTGGACGTTATCATCGCTACTGTCTGATTCCAATCAATGCAAGTTATTTGTGTTTTATTTTATTTTATTTTGTGTTTTGATTTATTTAGTTTTATTTTAAAATTGTTTTATTTTGTGTTTTTTTCCTCCATTTGAAAATGTGGAAGTTATCATCACTACTGCCTGATTCCAATTATTGCAAGTTATTTGTTTTTTCTTTAATTTTGTGTTTTATTTTATTTAATTATTTTTATTTATTTTTTATTATTTTTAATTGTATTTTATTTTGTGATTTTCTCCTCCATTTGAAAATGTGGACGTTATCATCGCTACTGTCTGATTCCAATCAATGCAAGTTATTTGTGCTTTAATTAATTTTATTTTGTGTTTTGATTTATTTATTTGTATTTTGTATTTTTTTTATTTTGTGTTTTTTTCCTCCATTTGAAAATGTGGAAGTTATCATCACTACTGCCTGATTCCAATTAATGCAAGTTATTTGTTTTTTCTTTTATTTTGTGTTTTATTTTATTTAATTATTTTTATTTATTTATTATTATTTTTAATTTAATTTTATTTTGTGTTTTTCTTCTCCATTTGAAAATGTGGACATTATCATCACTACTGTCTGATTCCAATCAATGCAAGTTATTTGGGTTTTATTTTTTTTTGTGTTGTTTTTTTTTGTTTTTTTTTCAAAATTAATTAATTTTATTTTATTTTTTGTTTTTCTCCATTTGAAAATGTGAACGTTATCATCACTACTGTCTGATACCAATCAATGCAAGTTATTTGTGTTTTATTTTATTTATTTATTTATTTTTTATTTTATTTTATTTTTTGTTTTGTTTTTCTCCTCCATTTGAAAATGTAGACGTTATCATCGCTACTGTCTGATTCCAATCAATGCAAGTTATTTGTGTTTTATTTTATTTTGTGTTTTATTTTATTGAATTATTTTTATTTATTTTTTATTATTTTTAATTTTATTTTATTTTGTGTTTTTCTCCTCCATTTGAAAATGTGGATGTTATCATCGCTACTGTCTGATTCCAATCAATGCAAGTTATTTGTGTTTTATTTTATTTTATTTTGTGTTTTGATTTATTTATTTTTATTTTTTATTTTTTTTATTTTGTGTTTTTTTCCTCCATTTGAAAATGTGGAAGTTATCATCACTACTGCCTGATTCCAATTAATGCAAGTTATTTGTTTTTTTCTTTTATTTTGTGTTTTATTTTATTTAATTATTTTTATTTATTTTTTATTATTTTTAATTGTATTTTATTTTGTGTTTTTCTCCTCCATTTGAAAATGTGGATGTTATCATCACTACTGTCTGATTCCAATCAATGCAAGTTATTTGTGTTTTATTTTATTTTATTTTGTGTTTTGATTGATTTATTTTTATTTTTAATTTTTTTATTTTGTGTTTTATTCTTCCATTTGAAAATGTGGAAGTTATCATCACTACTGTCTGATTCCAATCAATGCAAGATGTTTGTGTTTTCTTTTATTTTGTGTTTTATTTTATTTAATTATTTTTATTTATTTTTTATTTTTTATTCTTTTTAATTTAATTTTATTTTGTGTTTTTGTCCTCCATTTGAAAATGTGGACGTTATCATCACTACTGTCTGATTCCAATAAATGCAAAGTATTTGTGTTTTATTTTATTTTGTGTTGTTTTTTTGTTTTGTTTTTTGTTTTTAAAAAAAATTCAAATTTAATTAATTTTATTTCATTTTTTGTTTTTCTCCATTTGAAAATGTGATCGTTATCATCACTACTGTCTGATACCAATCAATGCAAGTTATTTGTGTTTTATTTTATTTTGTGTTTTGATTTATTTATTTTGTTTTAATTTAATTTTATTTTATTTTGTGTTTTTCTCCTCCATTTTAAAATGTGGACATTATCATCACTACTGTCTGATTCCAATCAATGCACGTTATTTGTGTTTTATTTTGTTTTGTGTTTTATTTTATTTATTTATTATTTTAATTTGTGTTTTTCTCCTCCATTTTAAAATGTGGACATTATCATCACTACTGTCTGATTCCAATCAATGCAAGTTTTTTGTGTTTTATTTTATTTTGTGTTTTATTTATCTATTTTTTTATTTTTTTATTTAATTTAATTTAATTTTATTTTATTTTATTTCATTTTGTGTTGTTCTCCCCCATTGTAAAATGTGGATGTTCATGATCACTACTGTCTGATTCCAATCAATGCAAGTTATTTGTGTTTTATTTTATTTTATTTTGTGTTTTATTTTATTTATTTATCTTTTAATTAATTTTTTTATTTTATTTTACATCCATCCATTTTCTACCGCTTATTCCCTTTGGGGTATTTTATTTTATTTTATTTTGTGTTCTTCTCCTCCATTGTAAAATGTGTATGTTATCATCACTACTGTCTGATTCCAATCAATGCAAGTTTTTTGTGTTTTTTTTTATTTTGTGTTTTATTTATCTATTTTTTTTAAATTTAATTTAATTTTTATTTTTTATTTAATTTTATTTAATTTTATTTTATTTCATTTTGTGTTTTTCTCCTCCATTGTAAAATGTGGACATTATCATCACTACTGTCTGATTCCAATCAATGCAAGTTATTTGTGTTTTATTTTATTTTATTTTGTGTTTTATTTTATTTATTTATCTTTTAATTATTTATTTTATTTTATTTGACACCCATCCATTTTCTACCGCTTATTCCCTTCGGGGTATTTTATTTTATTTTATTTTATTTTATTTTATTTTGTGTTCTTCTCCTCCATTGTAAAATGTGTATGTCATCATCACTACTGTCTGATTCCAATCCATGCAAGTCATCACAATCACAGCAACTTATATTCTTGTCTTCACGAAAGAAACATGCTTGTTTTATCATTAAACACCTTTCACTCTTTCCTAAATAAATCAACATAAATGATAAGTATGCATGACCCCCTCCACTTGGTACATTGTAAAGTAGCTGGCCTGCAGAAAAGGTGTGGCCACCCCTGATGTAAACAGTCAGATGATCGCCAACAAGTCTGTAATAAAAGTATTTAGTAGTGATGATAAAAGTGAATTCATCCTGTGAGTGTTTTTGCATGTGCAAACACGATTATTCTCTATAAAACGTGTTGCAGTGCTTCCGTGGGACCTTTTGGAAGGGATTAGTAACACCAAGGAGGTACCACGGTGCTTCATATTCCAGCTCCCAGCGTGATGCACAGCACAATAATCATGTTTATTATTATTATCTTCCAGCGGCTGAATGTGGTTAGCGTGCGCAGGCGTGCCTAATGTAGTGTCCAGTGTTCAAGGTGACCGTGTCTTCTTTGCACGTTTCCCTGCCAGGCTCGGTGTCTTGCAGCCTCCCCAAACTGTGCAATCAGCAGATGTCTTCATGCACTCCTCGCATTCTTTGCCAGTTGTCATTTTGGCCAACCATTTTTTTTTTTTATAAATTCCCTTCTCCTCTTAAGATTATTCTTCCTTTTCCAAGCCCGGCAGACAAGCGGAGTTTATTTGCTTTGCTAACGTGGCCTCAAGTTGCAAGCGTCGCTGAAGTCAGCGCTCTGGATTTCACTGGGGCTGAAAGAGTCCAGGTCGTCCGTCCCATTGTGCCGCCCAAGAGCCCATTTAGACAAACTGGAGGGAATCCTTTGACCTTGTGGGAGGTGAAGTGATGCCCGGGCTCAATTATCTCACCACAAAGGACTGAAGTGACTCAAGTTGCGTTTCCACATTACAATTAACAATCAAAAAGGAGGTTATTAAGACCAACGTATTTAAAAAAAAAAAAAAAAACACTAAACCTAATTTTCTTCAAAAATTTGTTCCACTTAAAATTGGGTGCATGATTCTTATCCTTTAAATTCTATGAATGACTTACTTAGTGCAAAATTATACTGAATAACGACATATATGTCGCTATATTGAAAATAAAAACAAACATGTTTATTTTCTAAACACTACTTAAATAATAAAATAATGATTTTCTTTACAATTTGGAGGATTGCACATTTCTGTATGCGTAAGAGTTTGTAGGGATGAGAGGGTTATTTTTTGTAATTCTCCCTTTTTTTATCATTTTTTTTGTGTATGGAATGCAATGTATTTATTGTCTATTTTGTTCAAATAAAGAAAGCCATGTTCTAAGTCATCATCATGTGTTCTATTCAGACAGGGGGAAAAAAAAAATGCATGCAATCGCATTTTTTCCAAACTTAAACCTGATCTAATAATGCAACAAATATAATATCAGTCATTCAAATCATATTTTAGTATTAAAAAAAAACAAAAAAACCATAAATGTTATCTAATTGACTTATGATTTCAAAGCAAGTTATCCATCAAATGGTACAGTGTAATAACGACAATATGGTAACATTTTCAAATGTACTGTGTTTTTTAAAGCATTTTACTGAAAATGGAAAAAAAAAAAAGTACCAATGTTTTTTGACAAAAAAAAAATCTTAGCACTAGAAGTGCTATTTTTTTTACTGTAAAAAAAACCAAAAACTCAGGTGGTACCAGTTTTCCATTTACGGTTGTTTTTATGGTAACAAACTGGCAACTCAGAATTTAATTTACAAAATGTGTTTTCTACTTACTGTATAAAAACTAAAAACAAAAAACAATATATTTTTTCAGTAAAATTCTAGTTAAACTTTTTACAGCAAAAACAAAACTGCTGTGCTGTGAAATACAGCACAGCAAATGCACACACACACACACACACGCGCACACACACACGTACACACACACACACACACGCGCACACACATACACATGCACACACACACACACACAAACACCCACACACACACACGCACCGCACGCTTGAAAAAAAAAAAAAAAAAAAAAATATATATATATATATAAATATATATATATATATATATATATATATATATATATATATATATATATATATATATATATTCATACATACATACATATTTATATTTATATATATATATATTCACTGAAAGTCAAGTATTTCATATATATATATATATATATATATATATATATATATATATATATATATATATATATATATATATATATATATCCTTCTGCCTGAATGCAGCTGAAATAGGCTCCAGCATCCCCCGCGGCCCCAAAAGGGACAAGCGGTAGAAAATGGATGGATATATACATATATATATATATGTATGTATATATTTTTTATTTATTTATTTTCAATATATATATATATATATATATATATTTGTTTATTTATTTATTTTATTTTTAAAAAAATTTTTTCAAGCATTTTACTCGAAATGGAAAAAAAAAAAGCACAAATGTTTTTTGATGAAAAAAGTCTTAGCACTAGAAATGCTAATTTTTTTTACTGTAAAAAAACTCAGGTGGTACCAGTTTTCCATTTACATTTGTTTTTATGGTAAAAAAAAAAAAAAAAAAAATGGCGACTCAGAATTTTACTATCAAAAAGCAGTTTACTATTTACAGTAGAATAAAACGAAAAAGAAAAAACAACATCTTTTTTTCAGTAAAATTCTAGTAAAAACTTTTTACAGCAAAACAACTGCCGTGCTGTTTTTTCAATTTACTTTTTTCATTTTATTTATTGTGTTATTGTTTTGTCCTGTCCAGCTTCTCAGGCAAATCATATAGTTGATGTTTTTTTTTTCCCATTTACAGTAATATGCTATATAAAAAAAAAGGGTACATTTTGTGCAAAAGTTATTGCGACGGCTGATTGTTTTGTTTTTTACTTGAAAATGTACAGCTCTGTTTTACATTGCACATAACAAAAATCAAATGCATAGTAAATTGTGTAGATCAGGGGTCACCAACGCGGTGCCCGCGGGCACCAGGTAGCCCGTAAGGACCAGATGAGTAGCCCGCTGGCCTGTTCTAAAAATAGCTCAAATAGCAGCACTTACCAGTGAGCTGCCTCTATTTTTTACATTTTATTTATTTACTAGCAAGCTGGTCTCGCTTTGCCCGACATTTTTAATTCTAAGAGAGACAAAACTCAAATAGAATTTGAAAATCCAAGAAAATATTTGAAAGACTTGGTCTTCACTTGTTTAAATAAATTCTTAATTTTTTTTACTTTGCTTCTTATAACTTTCAGAAAGACAATTTTAGAGAAAAAATACAACCTTAAAATGATTTTAGGATTTTTAAACACATATACCTTTTTACCTTTTAAATTCCTTCCTCTTCTTTCCTGACAATTTAAATGAATGTTCAAGTAAATTTATTTTTTTAATTGTAAATAATAATAAATACATTCTAATTTAATTCTTCATTTTAGCTTCTGTTTTTTCGACGAAGAATATTTGTGAAATATTTCTTCAAACTTATTATGATTAAAATTCAAAAAAATTATTCAGGCAAATCTAGAAAATCTGTAGAATCCAATTTAAATCTTATTTCAAAGTCTTTTGAATTTCTTTTAAAATTTTTGTTCAGGAAAATCTAGAAGAAATAATGATTTGTCTTTGTTAGAAATATAGCTTGGTCCAGTTTGTTATATATTCTAACAAAGTGCAGATTGGATTTTAACCTATAAAAAAATTCTAAAATTAATCTTAATCAGGAAAAATTACTAATGATGTTCCATAAATTATTTTTTTAATTTTTTCAAAAAGATTCGAATTAGCTAGTTTTTCTCTTCTTTTTTTTGGGTTGAATTTTGAATTTTAAAGAGTCGAAATTGAAGATAAACCATGTTTCAAAATTTAATTGTAATTTTTTTCGTGTTTTCTCCTCTTTTAAACCGTTCAATTAAGTGTAAATATCATTAATTATTAATAATAACATTGAGTTAAAGGTAAATTGAGCAAATTGGCTATTTCTGGCAATTAATTTAAGTGTTTTTAAACTGGTAGCCCTTCGCATTAATCAGTACCCAAGAAGTAGCTCTTGCTTTCAAAAAGGTTGGTGACCCCTGGTGTAGATAATATGATTGACTGTTAGAAGCGGCCCTCTGAGGTCAAACACTGCGATGTGGCCCTCAATGACCAGCCCTGCTCTAATGAGACAAGGTGTTGTGTACATTTGTACCAACCATTGCAATAAAGTCAGGAAAAAAATAAGGTTTCAAAAAAAGCTTATATTGACCTAGCGAGAGAACATCAAGTCTCATAAGAAGAAGTTGCCGGAAGCCACTTAAATGTCAGTTCAACATGTCCCGAAGTGGTATTAAACTGGGCTGTGCAGACCCCCACCTCTCCCAGCCGTATTTGATCTACTTTTATCTACCGCAGCAGGTAGTTTGCCACAGCTGCGCTCTGGAGTCCATAAGAGAGGTATTGACTTGATTTGAAATATTAAACCTACGTTCGCATATTTCCAACCAGTGTGGCGAGCAATTGTTAAATAGCAGCAGAAAAGCAGCGTGAAATAAAAAAAAAAAAGAGTTGATCAGAGTAGAACATGCAGTGTATTCCTGCAAAGCAAGATAGAGTAAACAACTTAAATGACTACGGTTATAAAACGTAGAAGACACAAGACTTTACTGTGAAAAGAATGAGAAAATGTACAACGATTTGTACATTTTTTAAAGTCACAATAATAATAATAATATTAATAGATTTTATTTTTAAAATCACTTTACATGGAGCAAACAACCTCAAAGTGCGACAGCGCATTTAAAAAAGACAAAAACAAAAACGCTAAAACCACAAATAGCTGCCCCCAACAAGAAAAATAAAAAAAATAAAAACTAGGACAGCCTAATAGCTATAACTAGCACACATATATCTAATAAAATGCGTTTTTTAAAAAAAAAGAAGGGTTTTTAAGCCTTTTTTTAAAAAGCATCCACAGTCTGTGGTGCCTTCAGGTGGTCAGGGAGAGCGTTCCACAGACTGGGAGCGGCAGAGCAAATACAAGCATGCAAATACTCTAAAATATACAATATTATTCTGTCCGAATTAAATATATTGCAGATTGTTCATTTAAAGCATTAACCTGGTTAACTTTTGGCTAACAAGGTGTTTTCTTGTATTTTCGTGGCAAGTGGTTTCAGACATTGAGGGGTTAAGTCTGTGTGCTTCCTTGCAAACTGCATGGGAATGAACCGCCTGTGTGTTGAAGTGCGTTGGAACTGCTTGCAAGCAGATATTTAACACATATTTAAGGCCTATTTTTAATAGATCACTTGAAGGAACATGTTGTCAGTTGTCCAGTGAAAGGTTGTACAAATACTTTCAAGTTAAAATACACACACACATATATATATATATATATATATATATATATATATATATATATATATATATATATATATATATATATATATATATATATATACATATAAAATTATATATATATATATATATATATATATATATATATATATATATATATATATATATATATATATATATATATATATATATATATATATATATATATCAGCAACATGCCAACATGTCAGCAACATGCCAGCAACAAGTCAGCAACATGTCAGCAACATTTCAGAAACATGACAGCAACAT
Organism: Entelurus aequoreus; assembly: GCF_033978785.1. Lineage (NCBI taxonomy): Eukaryota > Metazoa > Chordata > Actinopteri > Syngnathiformes > Syngnathidae > Entelurus > Entelurus aequoreus. The sequence goes on from NC_084734.1 coordinate 7,069,130, forward strand.
GTCAGCAACATTTCAAAAACATGTCAGCAACATGTCAGCAACATGTGAGAAACATGTCAAAAACATGTCAGCAACATGTCAGCAACACGTCAGCAACAATTCAAAAACATGTCAGAAACAAGTCAGCAACATTTCAGCAACATGTCAGCAACATGTCACCAACAGGTCGGCAACAGTTCAGAAACATGTCAGCAACAAGTCAGCAACATTTCAGAAACATGTCAGCAACATGTCAGCAACATGTCAGCAACATGCCAACAACATGTCAGAATCATGTCAGCAACATTTCAGAAATATGTCAGCAACATGCCAACAACATTTCAGAAACATGTCAGCAACAGGCCAACAACATGTCAGCAACATGTCAGCAACATGCCAACAACATGCCAAAAACATGTCAGCAACATATCAGCAACATGTCAGCAACATGTCAACGACAAGTCAGCAACATGTCAACGACAAGTCAGCAACATGTAAGTGACATGACAGCAACATGTCAGTGACATGTCAGCAACATGTCAGCAACATTTCAGCAAGATGTCAGCAACATGTCAGCAACATGCCAGCAACATGTCAGCAACATGTCAACGACAAGTCAGCAACATGCCAGCAACATGTCAGAAATATTTCAGCAATATGTCAGCAACATGTCAGCAACATGTCAACGACAAGTCAGCAACATGTCAGCAACATGTCAGCAAGATTTCAGCAACATGTCAGCAACATGCCAGCAACATGTCAGCAACATGTCAGCAACATGTCAACGACAAGTCAGCAACATGCCAGCAATATGTCAGAAACATTTCAGCAAGATGTCAGCAACATGTCAGCAACATGTCAACGACAAGTCAGCAACATGTCAGCAACATGTCAGCAAGATGTCAGCAACATGTCAACGACAAGTCAGCAAAATGCCAGCAACATGTCAGAAACATTTCAGGAAGATGTCAGCAACATGTCAGCAACATGTCAACGACAAGTCAGCAACATGTCAGCAACATTTCAGCAAGATATCAGCAACATGTCAGCAACATGTCAGCAACATGTCAGCAACATGCCAGCAACCTGTCAGCAACATTTCAGAAACATGCCAGCAACATGTCAGCAACATGCCAGCAACATGTCAGCAACATTTCAGAAACATGCCAGCAACATGTCAGCAACATGTCAGCAACATGCCAGCAACATGTCAGAAACATTTCAGAAACATGCCAGCAACATGTCAGCAACATGTCAGCAACATGCCAGCAACATGTCAGCAACATGTCAGCAACATGCCAGCAACATGTCAGCAACATTTCAGAAACATACCAGCAACATGTCAGCAACATGTCAGCAACATTTCAGAAACATGCCAGCAACATGTCAGCAACATTTCAGAAACATGCCAGCAACATGTCATCAACATGCCAGCAACATGTCAGCAACATTTCAGAAACATGCCAGCAACATGTCAGCAACATTTCAGAAACATGCCAGCAACATGTCAGCAACATGTCAACGACAAGTCAGCAACATGTCAGCAACATTTCAGAAACATGTCAGCAACATGCCAACAACATGTCAGCAACATGCCAGCAACATGTCAGCAACATTTCAAAAACATGCCAGCAACATGTCACAGCAACATGCCAGCAACATGCCAGCAATATGTCAGCAACATTTCAGAAACATGTCAGCAACATGCCAGCAACATGCCAGCAACATGTCACAGCAACATGCCAGCAACATGCCAGCAACATGTCAGCAACATTTCAGAAACATGTCAGCAACATGCCAGCAACATGCCAGCAACATGTCACAGCAACATGTCAACGACAAGTCAGCAACATGTCAGCGACATGTCAGCAACATGTCATAGATGCGTGTGTGTGGCTAACAAGGTGGTGTAAAAGGTGGTGTCAGGCGTGTAGCGTGACACGGTCCAAATTAGCCAGCGGGGCGTTTAAAGGGGTGAGAAGGGTCACATGACCGCAGTAGTGGAGATGGTACAGTAAGTGATAATAAAAGTGAAGTCCTCTGAAGTGGCTCGTTAACACAACCACCACCACCACCACCACCACCACCACCACCACCACCATTCCTTAACGAGCTTACGTGACCTTTTTTTTATTTTTTATAGCCGCTCTGTTAACGTGTTAATGAGAACTTCATGGATCCACTTTTTTACGAGCCGTTTTGCAAGTGTAATGAAACGCAGATAAAGAGGTGTGTGTGTGTGTGTGTGTGTGTGTGTGTGTGTGTGTGTGTGTGTGTGTGTGTGTGTGTGTGTGTGTGTGTGTGTGTGTGTGTGTGTGTGTGTGTGTGTGTGTGTGTGTGTGTGTGTGGGGATGTTAGACTTCTGCTCTTGGCACGCCATTTTTTTCTCTTCACTCCATTTGGTGACAGATTGGGTTTAGCTTGCTACGTCGTCTCTTGGCAGCGCTGCCTCGGCGCTACAAAGTCAGGGTGAGGTTTTGGCGCCTGGTGACGAGGACCGGAGGCGACCTGGTCCAAACACTTTCTGCACGGGACTGCAGCACACTCCCACAAGCAGTCACAATATCGCTCCTGGAAAAGGCGCTTTGTCGCCTTTTGCCGCTTTGTAACTCTTAAAGGGCCGGTCAAAAAAGTTCGGAAAAAACACCCCAAAAAAGACGACTGTTCATTTTTTATTCCATTTTTGTCCTGTCCAGCTTCTCAGGCAAATCATATTTTTGATGTAGAGGGTAGATGCCCATTTTAGCTGTTCAGATTTACTTCACAAGAGAAGTGTAGGACACTGGTCCCCATCCGTGGATCGATAAGTACCGGGCCGCGCAAGAAATGTAAAAAAAAAAAAAAAAAAAAAAAAAAAGTTTTTATTTTTATTAAATCAACATAAAAAACACAAGATACACTTAAGATTATTTACATTTACACTCATTCACACAAAAAGGTTGTTTCTTTCTGTTATTCATAATTCTGGTTCCTACATTATATATCAATATATATCAATACAGTCTGAAGGGATACAGTCCGTAAGCACACATGATTGTATTTTTTTATGCCAAAAAATAAATAAATAAATACTTTGTCCGTGGGACCGGTCCGCAGTTACAAGAAGGTTGGGGACCACTGTCTTAAAGGGCCGGTCAAAAAAAAAGTTCTGACACTCCAAAAAAGGCCCCAAAAAGATGACTGTTCATTCCAAAAAAATTAATTTTTTTAATCCAAACTTTTTCTTTTTTTCTTCTTCTTTTTTGTCCTGTCCAGCTTCTCAGGCAAATCATATTTTTGATGTAGAGGGTAGATGCCCACATCGGCTGTTCAGATTTACTTCACAAAAGACAAGTGTAGGACAGTGGTCCTCAACCACCTGGCCGCGGCCTGGTACCGGTCCGTGGATCGATTGGTACCAGGCCGCACAAGAAATGTAAAAAAATAAATAAATAAATAATAATAATAAAAAAAATAATTAAAAAAAAAAATATATATATATATATATAATTTTTTGTTGTTGTTATTAAATCTACATAAAAAACACAAGATACACTTAAAATTATTTACATTTACACTCATTCGCACAAAAAGGTTGTTTCTTTCTGTTATTCATATTTCTGGTTCCTACATTATATATCAATATATATCAATACAGTCTGAAGGGATACAGTCCGTAAGCACACATGATTGTATTTTTTATGCCAAAAAAAAAAATAATAATAATTTGTCCGTGGGACCGGTCCGCAGTTACAAGAAGGTCGGGGACCACTGTCTTAAAGGGCCGGTCAAAAAAAAAGTTCTGACACCCCAAAAACGCCCCCAAAAAAGACGACTGTTTATTTAAAAAAATGTACTTTTTTTTTTTCTTTTTTTTTGTCCTGCCCAGCTTCTCAGGCAAATCATATTTTTGATGTAGAGGGTAGATGCCCATATCGGCTGTTCAGATTTACTTCACAAAAGACAAGTGTAGGACAGTGGTTCCCAACGGTACCAGTCCGTGGATCGATTGGTACCAGGCCGCACAAGAAATGTAAAAAAATAAATAAATACAATTCAAAAATGTATTTTTTATTTTTATTAAATCTACATATAAAACACAAGATACACTTACAATTATTTACATTCACACTCATTCACACAAAAGGGTTGTTCCTTTCTGTTATTAATATTTCTGGTTCCTACATTATATATCAATATAGATCAATACAGTCTGCAGGGATACAGTCCGTAAGCACACATGATGAAAAATAAAAAAAATAAAATACTATAACAACCAACCCCCTCACCCCCGGTCCGTGGGACACATTTTCAAGCGTTGACCGGTCCAGAGTTACAAGAAGGTTGGGGACCACTGTCTTAAAGGGCCGGTCAAAAAAAAAAGTTCTGACACCCCAAAAACGCCCCAAAAAAAGACGACTGTTTATTCCAAAAAAAAATATATATATTTTTTTGTCCTGTCCAGCTTCTCAGGCAAATCATATTTTTGATGTAGAGGGTAGATGCCCATATCGGCTGTTCAGATTGACTTCACAAAAGAGATGTGTAGGATACTTCTCTTGTTGCCTTATTGGTATTTGACTTTATTTAATGCATTTACCGTACTTTTCGGAGTATAAGTCACGCCGGAGTATAAGTCGCACCGGCCGAAAATGCATAATAAAGAAGGAAAAAAACATATATAAGTCGCACTGGAGTATAAGTCGCATTTTTTGGGGAAATGTATTTGATAAAAGCCAACACCAAGAATAGACATTTGAAAGGCAATTTAAAATAAATAAAGAATAGTGAACAACAGGCTGAATAAGTGTACGTTATATGAGGCATAAATAACCAACTGGTATGTTAACGTAACATAATATGGTAAGAGTCATTCAAATAACTATAACATATAGAACATGCTATACGTTTACCAAACAA
>NC_084734.1:7079007-7086507 GCF_033978785.1 Entelurus aequoreus
AATCACAAGACTATTTCATCTCTACAGGCCTGTTTCATGAGGGGTTTCCTCAATCCTCAGGAGATATATATATATATATATATATATATATATATATATATATATATATATATATATATATATATATATATATATATATATATATATATATATATATATATATATATATTTTTTATATATATATTAGGGCTGCAACAACTAATCGATTAAATCGATTAAAATTGATTATTAAAATAGTTGCAGATTAATTTAGTCATTTTTAATAAACCTTTATTCATGAACTGCAACATTTACAAACAGCAGAGAAACAATAATCAAAATAAGTATGGTGACAGTATGCTGTTTTTTTTTCCAATAAAATACTGGATAGGATAGAAATGTAGTTTGTTAATCGATTATCAAATTAATCGTTAGTTGCAGCCCTAATACATATATATATATGCATTTATTGTTATTTATGAATCTATCACAACTAGGGCTGCAACTATCGATTAATTTGATAATCGATTAATCTGTCGATTATTACTTTGATTAATCGATTAATAATCGGATAACAGAGACAAACTACATTTCTATCATTTCCAGTATTTCATTGAAAAAAACAGCATACTGGCACCATACTTATTTTGATTATTGTTTCTCTGCTGTTTGTACATGTTGCACTTTATAATAAAGGTTTATTTTAAAAAAAAATAAATAAAAAAAAATAATACAATTAAAAATATTACCTCTGCGCATGCGCATAGCATAGATCCAATGAATGATGACTAAATGAATCGCCAACTATTTTTATGATCAATTTTAATCGATTTAATGGATTAGTTGTTGCAGCCCTAATCACAACTTGTCATACGATGAATCTGACTGTAGAAGAAAAAAATAATCAAAAAGACCTTTGGAAAGAAAGTAAAACTGACTTGATGAAAATTCCGATTGATCCAAATAAGAACTTTTCAAGCTGCCTGCTGATTTTTAACCCAACAAATACTGTAAATATGTAGTATATTCATTATTCACAGTGAAGTTGATTGTTTTGATGAAGCCATTTTCAATTGCGTCCAATTTATGAATAAAAAAAAAACATCTAAAATGGGTAGCCTCAGTTAAAAGATCCAAACTTCTGAAGAATATATCACATTTATCCAATAAAATGAGTCCAAAATCCAAAATGAATTGCAACAACCTAGCAAAAAGTAAGTATTTTGGGTCACCACTTGACCTTTCTGACTAAAAACAACAAAGTGGCTGACACACGTGCAAACTACTTCTTCATCTTGTCTCCCTGCAAACCTATTCTGGGCCCTGAAAGCACATCTCCCGGCCTTGGAAGTGTTGCCGTCAAAAGGCGCACGTCAAAGTCCATCAAGCGAGCTCCTGCAGCCGCGGAGACGGCGGCGGCGAGCGCGGCGTGTTGTCACCCGAGCAAATGCTGAGTGACACGGCAGCCGACGTTCCAGGAGCTGACGGTTGATGCGTGACAGCACTCGGCTCCGAACACCTTTCTCATGCTAAACACACACAAGTGCAGTCGCGTCCGTGTGGGGACGCGCGGAACGTGAACATAATTACAAACCCCCGTTTCCATATGAGTTGGGAAATGGTGTTAGATGTAAATATAAACGGAATGCAATGATTTGCAAATCATTTTCAAGCCATATTCAGTTGAATATGCTACAAAGACAACATATTTGATGTTCAAACTCATAAAAAAATTTTTTTTTTGTTGCAAATAATCATTAACTTTCGAATTTGATGGCAGCAACACGTGACAAAGAAGTTGGGAAAGGTGGCAAAAAAGACTGATAAAGTTGAGGAATGCTCATCAAACACTTATTTGGAACATCCCACAGGTGTGCAGGCAAATTGGGAACAGGTGGGTGCCATGATTGGGTATAAAAGTAGATTCCAGTCATTCACAAACAAGGATGGGGCGAGGGTCGCCACTTTGTCAACAAATGCCTGAGCAAATTGTTGAACAGTTTAAGAAAAATCTTTCTCAAGCAGCTTTTGCAAGGAATTTAGGGATTTCACCATCTACGATCCGTAATATCATCAAAGGGTTGAGAGAATCTGGAGAAATCACTGCACGTAAGCAGCTAAGCCCGTGACCTTCCATCCCTCAGGCTGTACTGCATCGACAAGCCACATCAGTGTGTAAAGGATATCACCACATGGGCTCAGGAACACTTCAGAAACCCACTGTCAGTAACTCCAGTTGGTCGCTACATCTGTAAGTGCAAGTTAAAACTCTCCTATGCAAGGCGGAAACCGTTTATCAACAACACCCGGAAACGCCGTCGGCTTCGCTGGGCCCGAGCTCATCTAAGATGGACTAATGCAAAGTGGAAAAGTGTTCTGTGGTCTGACGAGTCCACATTTCAAATTTTTTGGGGAAATTGTGGACGTCGTGTCCTCCGGACCAAAGAGGAAAAGAACCATCCGGATTGTTCTAGGCGCAAAGTGTAAAAGGCAGCATGTGTGATGGTATGGGGGTGTATTAGTGGCCAAGACATGGGTAACTTACACATCTGTGAAGGCACCATTAATGCTGAAAGGTACATACAGGTTTTGGAGCAACATATGTTGTTACCATGGACGCCCCTGCTTATTTCAGCAAGACAATGCCAAGCCACGTGTTACATCAACGTGGCTTCATAGTAAAAGAGTGCGGGTACTAGACTGGCCTGCCTGTAGTCCAGACATTGAAAATGTGTGAAGGCTAAAATATGAGAAGGGAGACCCCCTGGACTGTTGAACAACTTAAGCTGTACATCAAGCAAGAATGGGAAAGAATTCCACCTGAGAAGCTTCAAAAATGTGTCTCCTCACTTCCCAAACCTTTACTGAGTGTTGTTAAAAGGAAAGGCCATGTAACACAGTGGTGAACATGCCCTTTCCCAACTTCTTTGGCACGTGTTGCAGCCATGAAATTCTAAGTTAATTATTTGCAAAAATAAAATTATGAGTTTGAACATCAAATATGTTGTCTTTGTAGTGCATTCAACTGAATATGGCTTGAAAAGGATTTGCAAATCATTGTATTCCGTTTATATTTACATCTAACACCATTTCCCAACTCATGGGAAAGGGGTTTGTAGTTGAAAATGTAAATAGTCAACACAAACATGTGTAATTTCAAATGACTTTTGTGTTGTTAATGGGGAAAAAAAGAGAATACTCAGCATGTAACCCACTAGTTTTTTTTTGTAATTGCTAATAATTCTACTTTTGTTTTTGTTTGGGTGGTTGGATTCATTCCCGTGGGAAAAAAAATAAAAAAAGGAGTTGGAAATGGAGAATTTTGGTGGAGAAAATGTGATGTCAAATATTGCTATGTAATAAAAAAAAGGGCCACACACACACACACACACACACACACGAGTCCGTCCTAATGGACTCACCTGATGGAGATTTTCTCCACAATTAATGAGCGTTAGAAAAAGACAGGACTAAGCTGACAAGAGACGAATAGAAGAGAGGCTCTCTAAAGGTGCTGCAATTTCACACTGTCACATTAAAGTCCCCTCATCTTTCAGGCCCATCTTTAGGGAGTTTGTTCCTCAGGCTTTTTCCACTTGAGTCCTATCAACTCCTAAATATGAGTCAAGCAAACACTCATTTCCACATTTACACAACTGCACTTTTGTGTGGTTAGCATGAGAACGTTACAAAATCCATATGAGTTGGGAAATGGTGTTAGATGTAAATATAAAGGGAATACAATGATTTGCAAATCCCTTTCAAGCCATATTCAGTTGAATATGCTACAAAGACAACATATTTGATGTTTTTTTTTTTTGCAAATAATAATTAACTTAGAATTTCATGGCTGCAACACGTGCCAAAGTAGTTGGGAAAGGGCATGTTCACCACTGTGTTACATGGCCTTTCCTTTTAACAACACTCAGTAAACGTTTGGGAACATTTTGGAAGTGGAATTCTTTCCCATTCTTGCTTGATGTACAGCTTAAGTTGTTCAACAGTCCGGGGGTCTCCCTTGTGCTATTTTAGGCTTCATAATGCGCCACACATTTTCAATGTCTGGACTACAGACAGGCCAGTCTAGTACCCGCACTCTTTTACTATGAAGCCACGTTGATGTAACACGTGGCTTGGCATTGTCTTGCTGAAATAAGCAGGGGCGTCCATGATAACAACATATGTTGCTCCAAAAGCTGTATGTAATGGTGCCTTCACAGATGTGTAAGTTACCCATGTCTTGGCCACTAATACACCCCCATACCATCACACATGCTGCCTTTTACACTTTCACCCCAAAACAATCCGGAAGGTTATTTTCCTCTCTGGTCCGGAGGACACGACGTCCACAGTTTCCAAAAAACATTTGAAATGTGGACTCGTCAGACCACAAAACACTTTTCCACTTTGTATCAGTCCATCTTAAATGAGCTCAGGCCCAGCGAAGCCGACGGCGTTTCTGGGTGTTGTTGATAAACGGTTTTCACCTTGCATAGGAGAGTTTTAACTTGCACTTACAGACGTAGCGACCAACTGGAGTTACTGACAGTGGGTTTCTGAAGTGTCCCTGAGCTCATGTGGTGATATCCTTTACACACTGATGTGGCTTGTTGATGCAGTACAGCCTGAGGGATGGAAGGTCACGGGCTTAGCTGCTTACGTGCAGTGATTTCTCCACATTCTCTCAACCCTTTGATGATATTACGGAGCGTAGATGGTGAAATCCCTAAATTCCTTGCAATAGCTGCTTGAGAAAGGTTTTTCTTAAACTGTTCAACAATTTGCTCAGGCATTTGTTGACAAAGTGGTGACCCTCGCCCCATCCTTGTTTGTGAATGACTGAGCATTTCATGGAATCTACTTTTATACCCAATCATGGCACCCACCTGTTCCCAATTAGCCTGTTCACCTGTGGGATGTTCCAAATAAGTGTTTGATGAGCATTCCTCAACTTTATCACTATTTATTGCCACCTTTCGCAACTTCTTTGTCACGTGTTGCTGCCATCAAATTCTAAAGGTAATGATTATTTGCAACAAAAAAAAAATGTTTATGAGTTTGAACATCAAATATGTTGTCTTTGTAGCATATTCAACTGAATATGGCTTAAAAATGATTTGCAAATCATTGTATTCCGTTTATATTTACATCTAACACAACTCAAATGGAAACGGGGTTTGTATAATAATGAATGTTTTTTTTAAATGGTACCGAAATTACTTTTTTAAGATGTTTTTTTCTTAATTTTTTTTCCACTATTTAAATTTTGAACTATAATAATAAATGTTTTTTTTTTTTAAATGCTACCAAAATAACTTTTTAAGGGTAAATTTTCTTATTTATTTTTCACTATTTAAATTTTGAAGTATAATAATAAATACTTTTTATTTTATTTTATAAGTGCTACCGAAATGACTTTTTAGGTTTTTTTTCTTTCTTTTTTTTCCACTATTTAAATTTTGAATTATAATAATGAATGTTTTTTTTAAATTATACCGAAATAACTTTAAGTTTTTTTTTCTTATTTATTAATCACTATTTCAATTTTGAAGTATAATAATAAATACTTTTTATTTTATTTTATAAATGCTACCGAAATGACTTTTTAGGTTTTTTTTTCTTTCTTTTTTTTCACTATTTAAATTTTGAACTATAATAATGAATGTTTTTTTTAAAATGCTACCGAAATAACTTTATTTTTTTTTTCTTATTTATTTATCACTATTTAAATTTTGAACTATAATAATACATACTTTTTATTTTATTTTATAAATGCTACCGAAATGACTTTTTAGGTTATTTTTCTTTCTTTTTTTTCACTATATAAATTTTGAACTATAATAATGAATGTTTTTTTAAATGCTACCAAAATAACTAAGTTTTTTTTTCTTATTTATTTATCACTATTTACATTTTGAACAATAATAATAAATACTTTTTTTAAATTGTGTATAAATGCTACCGAAATGAGTTTTTTAGTTTTTTTTCCACTATTTAAATTTTGAACTGTAATAAATGTGTTTTTTAAAATACTACCGAAATGACTTTTTAAAGTTTTATTATTATTATTTTTTTCTATATTTGTTAATACATCAACATTTAAATTGTGTATGCTAAAATGTTCTTGTTGTTGCTGTAATTAAGTCAAAACATGCAAATTATTTGAATCAAACAATGAAATACTCAAGTATAGAAATCAAAGATAAATAAAAACATTTCTAAAAGACTTTTAAATGTAGAAATAAATGGACAACCTGCTAAATATGCACCTTTATGACAATATCGATGTATATTTTTATTGTAATTTGTGCTACGTGAAACTGACTTTGAACTTTCATTATTTAAAGACCGCGTTGAACGGCGATGTAATTACAAAAGCTACACATTATATACAGTTTTTAAAAATATGCACACATTATATTATAGTTCTTGTTTGTTGAAGTTTGACTTAAATTCTTAAATATCAAACAAAGAGATTGGAGAGCAGCAAAGTTCAAGGTGGAGGATTCTTTCATTTTCGGTCTTCAAGGGACTTCTGTCTGGTCATCATTATCTATTAATATGCGAGCGTAAATAAAAGCTGCTGTTGCTGATCAAAAACAGAAACAACTGTGACTCAAATCAGATGTTTCTTTTGCTCGGACTTCTTACAGTTTGCACGATCCATCTGTTTGAGTGTCTGTGAAGGAGACATCAGCTTCTTATTAGTGCACTTGTTAAACACGCAAATCAAACATTTTGCAGCATGTGCACAAAAGAAAACGAGCGCAAAACTGTCCTTGCAAGTGGAAATCAAGCTGATGCTGATGATTTATTAATGAAAAACGACAATTTAAAGCACATACTTGCACACGTTCCTATAAGAGCACAGCGGGGATCGGCTCCGAAAGGACAATTAAAAAGTTAGTCTCGGAACAAAAACCGGGGCCCTCCATTACTATTTACCTTCCGCACTCGGGAGCGCCAGAAGAAAAGTTAAAGTATGGCGACAAAGAAAGTTAGCAGTCCCCTCCGTTATGTGTGGCTTCCAAAGAAAACTCTCTCTCACATGATTACTCAAAGTTAACCTTACGCGTTGGGAGGGGGGCCCAAAAAAAAAAAAAAAAAAGAGAAAAAGGCGTTTGAAGGCTTTCCTTGTGTCATGCTAGCAAACGCTTTCAACTGCGACGACTCAAACAGACTTTCATATGAAGCTGTCACATCACAGTCATCTCCAAACTCAAGCGTCTGCCTCCAAATATTTATGTAATCACTCATTCTAATAGAGGAGTTTGCACGCTCCTATTTTATTCATTCGCCAAATTCTCCGCTAAAACCGAAAGGCTCCTCGATTGTTTGTCCACGTCCAAACGCAAATTGGTGGAGACTCGGCGGTTTTTCATATCCAAACACAGAAACGTTTGTTGTCTTTTTGGTAACCTTCAAAAAGCCGTCGGCTCCGTCTTCTGCCCTGGCTAGCTTAGCAACAGCGGCCATTTTGTCTCGCTTTGGCATAGGTCCCCACTTTGTCCGATTTTTTTT
>NC_084734.1:7089007-7099007 GCF_033978785.1 Entelurus aequoreus
AAAAATGAAGTGGGCGTTTTCGTCTTAAATCTTGTATATTTCTACTGGTGATGTCAAATGTTTTTTTTTTAGTTGTTTTTTTGTAATTGAATAATCACACTTTTAAATTTAGAGTATATATATATATATATATATATATATATATATATATATATATATATATATATATATATATATATATATATATATATATATATATATATACATAAATATATATATATATATATATATATATATACTATATTAATGTATATTATGTGTTGTCAACGTTGTACTTTTTTTGTTATTATTATTTTTTATGCCATTGCCTGAAATAAATAAATAAATGAAAAAAAAATTAAATGCCGTTTTCATCTTAAATTTGGTATATTTCTATTGGTGATGTCAAATCTTTTTTTTTAGTTGTTTTTTTTGTAATTGAATAATCACACTTTTAAATTTAGAGTAATCATGATTAATCACATGAATTACTCGCTTGCATCATTTCAATGAAATAAAAAAAAAGACCCCAATAGCAATAGAAATAAATGACATTATTTACTTAAGATTAAGACTTAAAACGAAATAATGCGGGAGCGGCGACTCGAATATTTGAACGATGCTAACGCGTAATTACAGTGTAATGGCAAAACTGGACAATCATGCATTACATACTATACATTACATTTTGCACTATATTAATTTATATTATTATTTGTTGTCAACTTTGTACTTTTTTTGTTATTATTATTTTGTTTATGTTATTGCCTGAAATAAATTTAAAAAAAAAAAAAATGGGAAAAAAATTAAAAAAATTAAAATTAAAATTAAAAAAAAAAAAAAAAAAAGTGGTGTTTTCGTCTTAAATCTTGTATATTTCTATTGGTGATGTCAAATGTTTTTTTTTTTAGTTGTTTTTTTTGTAATTGAATATTAACACTTTTAAATTTAGAGTAATCATGATTAATCACATGAATTACTCGCTTGCATCATTTCAATGAAATAAAAGAAAGACCCCAATAGCAATAGAAATAATTTACATTATTTACTTAAGATTAAGACTTAAAACGAAATAATGCGGGAGCGGCGACTCGAATATTTGAACAATGCTAACGCGTAATTACAGTGTGATGGCAAAATTGGACAATCATGCATTACATACTATACATTACCTTTTGCACTATATTAATTTATATTATTATTTTTTGTCAACTTTGTACTTTTTTTGTTATTATTATTTTGTTTATGTTATTGCCTAAAATAAATAAAAAAATAAAAAAAATGGGAAAAAAATAAAAAAAAATAAAAAATTTTTTTTTTTAAAAATAAAAAAATAAAGTGGTGTTTTCGTCTTAAATCTTGTATATTTCTATTGGTGATGTCAAATGTTTTTTTTTTAGTTGTTTTTTTTGTAATTGAATAATCACACTTTTAAATTTAGAGTAATCATGATTAATCACATGAATTACTCGCTTGCATCATTTCAATGAAATAAAAAAAAAGACCCCAATAGCAATAGAAATAATTGACATTATTTACTTAAGATTAAGACTTAAAACGAAATAATGCGGGAGCGGCGACTCGAATATTTGAACGATGCTAACGCGTAATTACAGTGTGATGGCAAAACTGGACAATCATGCATTACGTACTATACATTACCTTTTGCACTATATTAATTTATATTATTATTTGTTTTCAACTTTGTACTTTTTTTATTATTATTATTTTGTTTATGTTATTGCCTGAAATAAATTAAAAAAATGAAAAAAAATGGAAAAAAAATGAAAAAAAATGAAAAAAAAATGGAAAAAAATGAGAAAAAATGAAGTGGCGTTTTTGTCTTAAATCTTGTATATTTCTATTGGTGATGTCAAATGTTTTTTTTTTAGTTGTTTTTTTTGTAATTGAATAATCACACTTTTAAATTTAGAGTATATATATATAAATATATATATACTATATTAATGTATATTATGTGTTGTCAACTTTGTACTTTTTTTGTTATTATTATTTTTTATGCCATTGCCTGAAATAAATAAATAAATGACAAAAATAAATAAATGCCGTTTTCATCTTAAATTTGGTATATTTCTATTGGTGATGTCAAATGTTTTTTTTTTAGTTGTTTTTTTTGTAATTGAATAATCACACTTTTAAATTTAGAGTAATCATGATTAATCACATGAATTACTCGCTTGCATCATTTCAATGAAATAAAAAAAAAGACCCCAATAGCAATAGAAATAATTGACATTATTTACTTAAGATTAAGACTTAAAACGAAATAATGCGGGAGCGGCGACTCGAATATTTGAACAATGCTAACGCGTAATTACAGTGTGATGGCAAAACTGGACAATCATGCATTACATACTATACATTGCCTTTTGCACTATAATACTTTATATTATTATTTGTTGTCAACTTTGTGCTTTTTTTGTTATTATTATTTTGTTTATGTTATTGCCTGAAATAAATAAAAAAATGAAAAAAAAATGGAAAAAAATGAAAAAAAAATGAAAAAAAAATGAAAAAAAATGAGAAAAAATGAAGTGGCATTTTCGTCTTAAATCTTGTATATTTCTATTGGTGATGTCAAATGTTTTTTTTTTTAGTTGTTTTTTTTGTAATTGAATAATCACACTTTTAAATTTAGAGTATATAGTTCTTAGAAATTAAAGCTATTCCACAAAATTGTTTGGGTGACCCCAAACTTTTGAACGGTAGTGTATATGTATATAAATATATATATATAAATATTGGTATTGGGACAACACTACTATATATATATATATATATATATATATATATATATATATATATATATATATATATATATATATATATATATATATATATATATATATATATATATATATATATATATATATATATATATACTATATTAATGTATATTTTGTGTTTTTTTGTTATTATTATTTTTTATGCCATTGCCTGAAATAAATAAATAAATGAAAAAAAAAATTAAATGCCGTTTTCATCTTAAATTTGGTATATTTCTATTGGTGATGTCAAATGTTTTTTTTTAGTTGTTTTTTTTTGTAATTGAATAATCACACTTTTAAATTTAGATTAATCGTGATTAATCACATGAATTACTCGCTTGCATAATTTCAATGAAATTAAAAAAAACATCCCAATAGCAATAGAAATAATTGACATTATTTACTTAAGTGCACGTCATTTATTTATTCGAAACCGGGAAAAAAGTTTGATCAGGGTGTATTTTCACCGACCAATACGGTCGCAGCCTTTGCAGTAATCATCCGCGGTTCGAGCATTTGGTGATGAATCCGCTTATAAAAATGAATAATGTGATATTTTTTTGTGATTAAACAACCAACACTGTAAAAACTGTTGCCTAGATCTAACTCAATAAAAACAAGGCAACATTTTCCGAGCACTTTTTGTTAGTTTAGTCAACTAATTGGTATTTTGAGTAAGGAGAACTTAATAATATGCATTTCGATTTTATGCAAAAAGATTACGTTGCGTTTACAGAAAAAGCCAAGAAATTGAGTAAAATCAATGTAAAAAAAAAAAACCATCAGCATATTAAACACACAAGACTTAATCAAACTAAGTAGCTTTTAAATGAAAAAATATTTTTTGTACTCCATTTTATTAATTTTGACCAACTTACCCTTTCTTTGTTTTGAAAATGGAAACTGTACTGTTTGTTTGAGGTCGATCTTTTTTGTCACAATTACACATTCAAAAAAAAAAAAAAAAAAAGACCTAACAAAAGTATACAAAACACAAACTTCCACAAATAATAGCAAGCAAGGCGGAAAAAAAACGTATGTACACAATGTAGTACAACATAGTGTACATACCCCCCGACCTATTTTTTTGTATATATTGCTTTTCAAATCAGCTGACATGTTTACTGTGTATATGTGATTGACCTGACACTTTGAAAAGTACACCTGCACTTGCCACTTTCAAAAAACAAACTAGTTGAGCAACAATTGAGTTCCCATGTTTAGTTTTTACTCATTTTTACTAATTGGTTGTTATCTAGTCTGCACTTTGTCTGTTATTATTATTATTATTGGCTTTTATCTAGTTTGCACTTTGTCTGTATTATTTCTATTATCATTATTATCGACTCATCTTTGCCTCATTCTTTTTTTTAATTTTCCTATTTTAATGATGTTGGATCTGTGTTGTTGTTGTTGTTGTTGTTGTAAATGAGCTTTGGCTACACACACTATGATGCATACATTGGATAACTGTCTCAGATGTCTACGTTTCTGTATCCGTCCCTATTTCAAATAAACCTCTATAATAATGTACATAATGTGTCCATTTTTTTAACGTCATTTTTTATTTCCATGCCACAGGTTATACATCTTTTATTATTGAATGCATCAAATGTGATGAATATTTAATGGACCACAATGGAAAGGAGCCTTTTGGCTTTTTGTGCCATCCATTTGCCTTTTTAAAGCATTACATTCTTTAAGATGTCAATAAACTTCTCAATCAATCAATCAATCAATCAATCTATGCTATATTGTGGTTATGTTTGGCTTTTTTTTTTTTTTTTTTGTACATAGCAGGAAACAAACCAAAAACAAAAATGGTATTGATGAACCTAAAATGCATGACTGGATGTTTGAATAAAGAAGCTCATCCATGAATAATTACTACACAAGCACTTGTTCCGGCATGTTCTGAAAATTCCATCCAAATCCGACGCCGACTATCAGATTACGCAGCTGGTTATGAAGTAGCACTTTTTTTTTTGTTTTTTTTTCCCCCAGGACACCGGCTCAGGGTAGCATATTCCTTTGCAAGGTCCTCATTTTAGGAACAACGGAAAATGACCCGCGGGCTACAACCGGCCCCCGAGCCGGACTTTGGACACCTTGTCACTGAAGTCATCCCCGCTCGCAGAAAGCGCCCGAGTCAGCGAGCAAGTAGAAGCTCAATCCTCCTCGTCTCTTTGAAATCCGTCAATTTGCCCCTGACGCCATCAATTAGTCATAATTCCGCCAATTAGCGCCTTCCTTTTAACCGCCTCGCCCGCAAATAATTTACCGTAAATCAATGCATTTTTTAATCGCACTCGCACAGTCGCCTTGGCGAGGTGGATGGCAGGGATTTATCTTTCCAAACCACGAGGACGCCCGTAGAGGGCATGAAGGAATGCACGTGCAAAACACTTTGTGATTGGCAGCGTGCAGGTTTGTCTCTCACCAGAACCTCCTGAGAACCCCCGTCCACCACAGTGGACATTTGTGTTGATTCTTTCCTTTTTCCGGAACAAATCAGCCCTCTTATGCAAAACATAAAAGCCAATTGGTTTTTTTTGGGGTCGGTTGTCAGAATGACAAATACGAGGAAAAGGACTGACCAATGTCCACTGCAGTGGACGTTGGCGTGGGAACAAGGACTCACCTCTACAGGGCGTCTCTCGCTCTCCGCCGGTCCGAGTTGTCCTTGTTCTGGTCACGGAGGGCCACGAGCAGGGTAGGGGTGGGCTCGGAAGGGGGCGAACCCCCACACGGGAGAGCCCGGCCTGTCCCGGTCAGGTTGCGAGGTGGACTCAGGACTAAACCGGAGCCGGCAGGGCCCCGGCGACAGACTCGGGAGCGCCATGGGAGCGGGAGGCGGCTCCACGGTGAGGATTTTGGGGAAGGATTATGGATTGAGACGTACAGCTGGGAGGCTAAAGTTACACTTTTCATTAGCACTACCGAGGGGGTCCCTTAGCTGCTTTATGGGAAGCTGGTCTGGTTTTTTGGGGGGAGGACTGGGAGAGGGGGGTTAGGGCTCCCCCCTTTCCAGACGGAACCTCTCGCTTGGAATTGTTGTAATTGTGCATTCTTCACCTCATTGTTTCTGATACGGCAAAAACAGGAAGGGAAGTGCTGTTCTTCTTTTGTGGTTTTTTTTGTGTGCCAGGAATGAAGAAATAATGACGGGAGAAGAAGGGAAAAAAAAGCGAGGGAGTGGGCATTGTGGAAAGTACTCATTCACCAAAAAGAGAGCGAGCGAGAGAGAGAGAGAGAGAGAGCAAAATGCCCCCTTCTGGCTCTTTTCTTCTCTCCCTCTTTTCTTCTCCCGTTTGGAGATGTGAAGAAATGTCTTTTGATGAGCGAACCACAGAGGCCGGGCCATGAGGAGGGTGGCTGGCGGGCGGCTCTGCCAATGCAAAAAATGTCCCTAATAGGAGAGTAATAAGCTAAGGCGTCTGTCTGATCCCACCTTGCGGGCACCGGGCCCGTGCCAGCACACCCGGCGCCGTCTGACGCGCCCGCCGCCTTTGGAGCCCGGCGCCAGGTGTCTCACCTGCGTGGCCCACGCCCATATGCACACCCACATGTCTTCTTCTCCAGCAGCGGCCGGGCGGGCATGGACACACTCATCTTTACACACCTAGGAAGGTTGCATGGCATGGACACACTCATCTTTACACCCCTAGGAAGGTTGTATGGCATGGACACACTCATCTTTACACACCTAGGAAGGTTGTATGGCATGGACACACTCATCTTTACACACCTAGGAAGGTTGCATGGCATGGACACAATCGTCTTTACACACCTAGGAAGGTTGTATGGCATGGACACACTCATCTTTACACACCTAGGAAGGTTGCATGGCATGGACACACTCATCTTTACACCCCTAGGAAGGTTGTATGGCATGGACACACTCATCTTTACACACCTAGGAAGGTTGCATGGCATGGACACAATCGTCTTTACACACCTAGGAATGTTGCATGGCATGGACACACTCCTCTTTACACACCTAGGAAGGTTGCATGGCATGGACACAATCGTCTTTACACACCTAGGAATATTGCATGGCATGGACACACTCATTTTTACACCCCTAGGAAGGTTGTATGGCATGGACACACTCCTCTTTACACACCTAGGAATGTTGCATGGCATGGACACACTCATCTTTACACACCTAGGAAGGTTGCATGGCATGGACACAATCGTCTTTACACACCTAGGAAGGTTGCATGGCATGGACACAATCGTCTTTACACACCTAGGAAGGTTGTATGGCATGGACACACTCGTCTTTACACACCTAGGAAGGTTGTATGTCCATGCCATGCAACCTTCCTAGGTGTGTAAAGAGGAGTGTGTCCATGCCATGCAACCTTCCTAGGTGTGTAAAGAGGAGTGTGTCCATGCCATACAACCTTCCTAGGTGTGTAAAGACGAGTGTGTCCATGCCATGCAACCTTCCTAAGTGTGTAAAGACGAGTGTGTCCATGCCATGCAACCTTCCTAGGTGTGTAAAGACGAGTGTGTCCATGTCCAGAGAAGGCGTCTCCACTGCTCTAGAGTCCAGTGGTGATGTCCTTTACACCACTGCATCCCACGCTTTGCATTGGACTAGATGTAAGGCTTAGATGCAGCTGCAAGGCCATGGAAACCCATTCCATGAAGCTCTCTGCGTACTGTACGTGGGCTAATTGGAAGGTGACATGAAGTTTGGAGCTCTGTAGCAACTGCAGAAAGTCTTTGCACTATGCTGACCTCTCTGTCAGTTTACCCGGCCTACCACTCGCTGGCTGAGTTGCTGTTGTTCCCCAAACTCTTCACTTTTCTTAGAATAAAGTTGACTTTGGAATATTTAGGAGCGAGGAAATGTCACGACTGGATTTGTTGCACAGGTGGCATCCTGTGACGGTTCCACGCTGGAAATCACTGAGAGCGGCCCATTCTTTCACAGAAACAGTCTCCATGCCTAAAGTGCTTGATTTGATACACCGGGCCAAGTGATTAGTGAGTCTCATTTCAGAAACACTGCTTCAAGGGAACATGTTTGATAGAATACTGCTGTAGCACAGTAATCCTCAAACTGTGGTACACGGGCTCCATCTAGTGGTGCGACAAAGAATCACGTAATTAGATATTCAAACACAGTGTGACTGTTCAAACTGTATGTAATGTTACATTGGCTACAAATTTTAAATATATTTATTTTTAGTGAATATTAAGGTCTACTACACTACTGTATTTTATGTTATTATGGTGGTATTTAATGAATACTTAGGTCTACTACGCTACTGTATTTAATGTTGTCATTATGGTGGTACTTAATGAATACTTAGGTCTACTACGCTACTGTATTTAATGTTGTCATTATGGTGGTACTTAATGAATACTTAGGTCTACTACACTACTGTATTTAATGTTGTCATTATGGTGCTACTTAATGAATACTTAGGTCTACTACACTACTGTATTTAATGTTGTCATCATGGTGGTACTTAATGAATACTTAGGTCTACTACACTACTGTATTTAATGTTGTCATTATGGTGGTACTTAATGAATACTTAGGTCTACTACACTACTGTATTTAATGTTGTCATCATGGTGGTACTTAATGAATACTTAGGTCTACTACACTACTGTATTTAATGTTGTCATTATGGTGGTACTTAATGAATACTTAGGTCTACTACACTACTGTATTTAATGTTGTCATTATGGTGCTAATTAATGAATACTTAGGTCTACTACACTACTGTATTTTATGTTATTATGGTGGTACTTAATGAATACTTAGGTCTACTACACTACTGTATTTTATGTTATTATGGTGGTACTTAATGAATACTTAGGTCTACTACACTACTGTATTTAATGTTGTCATTATGGTGGTACTTAATGAATACTTAGGTCTACTACGCTACTGTATTTAATGTCGTCATGATGGTGGCCCAGCGGGGAGGAGAGTCCTGCCACAGGAAGGACCAATCAAGTGGACCGGGTTCTTGGTTCCAGTGGGAAAAAAAGGGCTTGGCGGCCGGTTCAGAGCGCCGCAACTTTCACGGATTAGTAGAGACACAACTCTGACGGGTGAAAAGGGCCCACGCAGCACGGAGGCGCCATCAATGCAGCGAGCACGCACACACACACACACACACACACACACACACACACACACACACACACACACACACACACACACACACACACACACACACACACACACACACACACACACACACACACACACACACACACACACACACACACACACACACACAGTCAACAGCTGGGAGGAGGTCTGCAGCCCTCACCAAATTGCCATGGCAACAGAATATTTCCCATTTGAGCACAAATAAAGAGACTTTTTGTCTGCCGGCCAAGTTGTGTTTTTTTTTTAAAAGGGAACAAATGTGATCGATGATCCTTCATGAAGGATCAACTCCACGTCGGACTCCTTCTGACCTCCCGGAGCCTTCTGGCAGCGGCCGAGTAGAAAAGCCCAAAAGCAGTGAAGTTGTCACGTTGTGTAAATGCTCAATAAAAAGAGAATACAACAAATCCTTTTCAACTTATATTCAATTGAGTAGACTGCAAAGACAAGATATTTCATGTTGCCTGCAGCGTGTTTCAAAAAAGCTGGCACAAGTGGCAAAAAAGAGTGAGGGAGTTGAGGAATGCTCATCAAAAGACTTATTTGGAACATCCCACAGGTGAACAGGCTAATTGGGAACAGGTGGGTGCCATGATTGGGTATAAAAGTAGATGCCATGAAATGCTCAGTCGTTCACAAACAAGGATTACACACACAGATTGATACACAGACACACACATTAGTACACACACAGGTGAATTGAATTATATACACACACAGACTGATATACAGACACACACATTAGTACACACACAGGTGAATTGGATTACACACGCAGATTGATATACAGACACACACATTAGTACACACACAGGTGAATTAGATTACAGACACACACAAATTGATATACAGACACACACATTAGTACACACACAGGTGAATTGGATTACACACACACATTGATATACAGACACACACATTAGTACACACAAAGGTGAATTGGATTACACATACACACAGATTGATATATAGACACACACATTAGTACACACACAGGTGAATTGGATTACACACACACACAAATTGATATACAGACACGCACATTAGTACACACACAGGTGAATTGGATTACACACACACACAAATT
>NC_084734.1:7106507-7229007 GCF_033978785.1 Entelurus aequoreus
CCTATGGTCCTGAAAATGCTGTAGTTCAATTGTGCAGGCGAGTAAGGTAAATAGAAGGATGGTTCTTCATGCTAATCCACTGAGGCAATGAATCATCAGGTTGTATGGCAGCATCTCTTTATTCATAAAGAAATAGGTTAAGCCTTGATGTTTAAATCACAAGCCCGTGTGTAAATCCCGGAATCCTTTCATGCTTGTTAGGACAAAAGAGTCTTCTTGTGGGGGGGGAAAGGCGTCTTTAAGATGATGTGGCAGCTATGTTTGCATCAATGGAAGGTGCATAGGTGCAAAGAAAAGGTGCATGTGAAGATGAAGCTGGAGTAGGAATAAAGGCAACCCCCCCCTGCTCAGCCCCCTTTTTGGGTACATTGAATCCTGAGAGACGTGTGAGGAGTCTTAGGAAGTAATGATTTATAACCTGGAGTTTGTGGCGCAGGAACGGTCGATCAATATCCTTCCCATGTTGTTTAGATCTTGCGAGGACCGGCTTGTCGACGACACCAGGAGATGAAGGAAAAGGAAAGAGTGGATCCTCAAAACGTAACAAGTGGCACTTAGTGGGAAATAATTCATCTTTTTTTGCCAGTGTACAACTTTGCGAAGCAGGGGTGGCCACACCTTTTCTGCAGGCCAGCTACTTTCCAATGTACCAAGTGGAGGGGATCATTCATATTTATCATTTATATTGATTTATTTATAAAAGAGTTGAAGGTGTTTAATGATAATACAAGCATGTTTCTTTCATGGAGACAAGAATATAAGTTGGTATGATTGTGATGACTTGCATTAATTGGAATCAGACAGTAGTGATGATAATCTCCACATTTTCAAATCTTTTCTGTCTAATAGTGTTTTTATTGTGAAGACAGGAACTGTGCAGTCGGTCTTTAGAGTTTTGCAAGAGTCTGTTGAAATAAAAAGTGTTTCTCGCCTTCCTGTCGGTCGCTTTTTCTTAATAGAACTCCGGCTTATTAGTGATTCCCAGAGCCAAAAAAAAGACTGCGGGCTATAGAGCGTTTTCTATTGAGGCTCCAGTACTCTGGAATGCCCTCCCGGTAACAGTTAGAGATGCTACCTCAGTAGAAGCATTTAAGTCCCATCTTAAAACTCATTTGTATACTCTAGCCTTTAAATAGACCAGTTGATCTGCCGTTTCTTTTCTTCTCTCCTCTGCTCCCCTCTCCCTTGGGAGGGGGAGTTGCACAGGTCCGGTGGCCATGGATGAAGTGCTGGCTGTCCAGAATCGGGACCCCGGGTGGACCACTAGCCTGTGCATCGGTTGGGGACATATCTGCGCTGCTGACCCGTCTCCGCTCGGGACGGTTTCCTGCTGGCCCCACTATGGACTGGACTCTCGCTGATGTGTTGGATCCACTGTGGACTGGACTTTCACAATATTATGTCAGACCCACTCGACATCCATTGCTTTCGGTCTCCCCTAGAGGGGGGGGGGGGGGGGGGGTTACCCACATATGCGGTCCTCTCCAAGGTTTCTCATAGTCATTCACATTGATGTCCCACTGGGGTGAGTTTTTCCTTGCCCGTATGTGGGCTCTGTACCGAGGATGTCGTTGTGGCTTGTGCAGCCCTTTGAGACACTTGTGATTTAGGGCTATATAAATAAACATTGATTGATTGATTGATTGAATAATGATTTGGCAGCAGCCAGCGTCATCTCACAATTCATTGATTGATTGAAACTTGTATTAGTAGATTGCACAGTACAGTACATATTCCGTACAATTGACCACTAAATGGTAACACCCCAATAAGTTTTTCAACCTGTTTAAGTCGGAGTCCACTTAAATTGATTCATGATACGAATATATACTATCATCATAATACTGTCATCACACAAGTTAATCATCAGAGTATATACATTTAATTATTTACATTATTTACAAACCGGGGGGTGGGATGAGGAGGGTTTGGTTGATATCAGCACTTCAGTCATCAACAATTGCATCATCAGAGAAATGGACATTGAAACAGTGTAGGTGTGACTTGGTAGGATATGTACAGCGAGCAGTGAACATAGTGAGTTCAGGAAGCATAAGAACGAGTATATACATTTGATTATTTACATTTGGTTATTTACAATCCGGGGAGGTGGGATGTGGAGGGGGGAGGGTGTTAGTCAAGTGTTGAAGTTGCCTGGAGGTGTTGTTTTAGTGCGGTTTTGAAGGAGGATAGAGATGCCCTTTCTTTTACACCTGTTTAGACCCTCGGGTGTTGTCAATGTCAATCAAGTGACCAAAGTCACGTCTTGGTGAAGATTGATGATCGATGATTATTTTTAGGTCTATTTTTTTTGATGCTGAACAGTTTAAAGTTGGAACAGTTTGAATTGGGTGGAAAATGTGGAAATGGTGGAAGTTTAAAAAATGGCCAATTCATTTTGAATGGGGAAAATGTCCCCGGAAAACCTGGAATTCTGGAAAATCTGGGAATTTTTGGAATTTGTCAAGGAAAAGCCTGCAATTCCAGAATAAGCAGAACAGTTTGAAGTTGAAACGGTTTGAATCGGGTGGAAAATGTGGAAATGGTGGAAGTTTGAAAAATGGCCAATTCATTTTGAACGGGAAAAATGTCCCGGAAAACCTGGAATTTTGGGAAATCTGGTAATTTTTGGAATTAGTCAAGGGAAAGCCCGCGATTCCTGAATAAGCTGAACAGTTTGAAGTTGGAACGGTTTGAATCAGGTGAAAAATGTGGAAATGGTGGAAGTTTCAAAAATGGCCAATTCATTTTGAATGGGAAAAATGTCCCCGGAAAACCTGGAATTCTGGGAAATCTGGGAATTATTGGAATTTGTCAAGGTAAAGCCCAGGATTCTTGAATAATTTGAACAGTTTGAAGTTGAAACGGTTTGAATCGGGTGAAAAATGTGGAAATGGTGGAAGTTTGAAAAATGGCCAATTCATTTTGAATGGGAAAAATGTCCCGGAAAACCTGAAATTCTGGGAAAGCTGGTAATTTTTGGAATTAGTCTAGGGAAAACCCGCGATTCCCGAATAAGATGAACAGTTTGAAGTTGGAACGGTTTGAATCAGGTGAAAAATGTGGAAATGGTGGACGTTTGACAAATGGCCAATTCATTTTGAATGGGAAAAATGTCCCGGAAAACCTGAAATTCTGGGAAATCTGGTAATTTTTGGAATTAGTCAAGGGAAAATCCGCGATTCCCGGATAAGATGAACAGTTTGAAGTTGGAACGGTTTGAATCAGGTGAAAAATGTGGAAATGGTGGACGTTTGAAAAATGGCCAATTCATTTTGAATGGGAAAAATGTCCCGGAAAACCTGAAATTCTGGGAAATCTGGTAATTTTTGGAATTAGTCTAGGGAAAACCCGCGATTCCCGAATAAGATGAACAGCTTGAAGTTGGAACGGTTTGAATCAGGTGAAAAATGTGGAAGTTGTGGAACTTTGAAGAATGTCCCCTTGATTTCAATGGGAATTTCCCAAATATTTTCGGGAAAAGAATGATTTAAAAAAAAAAAAATGGTCAAAAACTTGGTCTGAATGAGTTGAAATGGTTGGTGTTGACATTTTTCAAATCGGTCAAGAAATATTGAAGTATTAACGTGTTGAATTGAAAAATGGTAATACGGAATTCCTGGAAAACTGGGCATTTTTCCAGCTCAAAAAAACTACTTTGTTTTTTGTCCTGATTAAGAGGAATGTTTTGACGGTGGAACGGTTGAAATGCGTTGAAAAATGCTGGAGGAGTAGTCGCCAGGAAAAAAGGGTGGTAATAGGGCTTTGGAAAATCAGGAATTCTAGAAAACCCTGGAATTTTTTTGAACTTGGAAAAAAGATAGTTTGAATTTCCGTGATGGTGGAATGTGTTGAAGGTGGAATGGTTTGAATCGGTTAAAAAATGTGGAAATGGTGGAAGTTTGAAAAATGGCCAATTAATTTTGAATGGGAAAAATGTCCCGGAAAACCTGAAATTCTGGGAAATCTGGTAATTTTTGGAATTAGTCTAGGGAAAACCCGCGATTCCCGAATAAGATGGACAGTTTCAAGTTGGAACAGTTTGAATCAGGTGAAAAATGTGGAAATGGTGGAAGTTTGAAAAATGGCCAATTCATTTTGAATGGGAAAAATGTCCCGGAAAACCTGAAATTCTGGGAAATCTGGTAATTTTTGGAATTAGTCAAGGGAAAACCCGCGATTCCCGAATAAGATGAACAGTTTGAAGTTGGAACGGTTTGAATCAGGTGAAAAATGTGGAAATGGTGGAAGTTTGAAAAATGGCCAATTCATTTTGAATGGGAAACATGTCCCCGGAAAACCTTGAATTCTGAGAAATCTGGGAATTTTTGGAATTAGTCAAGGGAAAACCCACAATTCCCGAATAAGCTGAACAGTTTGAAGTTGGAACGCATTGAATCGGGTGAAAAATGTGGAATGTAGAGCGCGCCAAAATCTGGAGAAGAAGAATAATAAACAGATGAATTTTGGTGTAGAAAACATGTGTGAAAGTTTTGGAGCATTCACACAATTAAGAAACAAAACAAAAAGAAAGACAAGTCGGATAAAAAGTGTGAGGAATGAATTGAGATAACGAAAGTGGAACAAATGCCGTGTACAGTGCAGTTCTGCCAGAGTCTTGGTAGAACCTTGGACAGGGAGAAGAGGCGGTCATACGCAGAGGTGGGTAGTAACGTGCTACATTTACTCCGTTACATCTACTTGAGTAACTTTTGGGATAAATTGTACTTCTAAGAGTAGTTTTAATGCAACATACTTTTACTTGAGTATATTTATAGAGAAGAAACACTACTTTTACTCCGCTCCATTTATCTACATTCAGCTCGCTACTGATTTTTATCCATCTGTTAATGCACACTTTGTTTGTTTTGGGTTTTTTCAGACAGACCTTCAAAGTAGGATCTATCACATGCCTACGTTTCACCAATCAAATACAGTCACTGGTGACGTTTAACTCCCTTTCACCAATCAAACAAAGCCAGGCGGTCACATGACCTGAAACTTTATGTTTCAGCGGCAAAACAACAACAAGCTTAAGCCTACATGAACTCAACGTCAAATTTGAGGAAGCACATGGCGGTAAGTAACGTTAGTAGATATTTTGGCTGTCACCGTAGGCTGATGTTAGCTTCCCTGCTATGAATCACTGTCAAATGTACATCGTGTGGGGACACACACACACACACACACACACACACACACACACACACACACACACACACACACACACACACACACACACACACACACACACACACACATGCATAGAAACACCAATCAGAAGTGCACAGTGTGTTCCCAGGTGCAGCCCACACCTATCAGTTTATGGTTTGCATAAAGGCTAACTTGTTATTTTCCTTCGTAAACTCTGCCTACTGAGCCTATGGTGCTGTTGTGGCTCAATTTGCCTTCATTTTTTTATGTTAATGTATTATTATTTAATATATATTATTGTTTTAGTTGCTTGAGAGATATTCCTGGCTCTGAATTTTCTCATTGCTATTTTTATGTTTTTGTGCGTTATTTGTTGCCGTCACCATTAAACGAACAGGTTACTCATCAGTTACTCAGTACTTGAGTAGTTTTTTCACAACATACTTTTTACTTTTACTCAAGTCAATATTTGGGTGACTACTCCTTACTTTTACTTGAGTGATACATCTCTAAAGTAACCGCACTCTTACTTGAGTACAATTTCTGGCTACTCTACCCACCTCTGGTCATACGTGGCGATGGCGGCGGAGTCTTCATAAGCAAGTAAACAGGCTTTATTGCGCTTTCCTGCGGCCGGGCGTGCAAGTCATTACGGCAGACGTGCAGCGTGTTTAGCCGCTGATGATCACAGCTGAGGCTCATCATGACTTATGGCAGATTTTTTTTTCCTGAGGAGAATGAGGAGAAAATTGGATAGAAGATGAAACCCATGACCAGTGGCTGGATACATGATGACAAGCTATACTCTGGTAAATGTCTATTAATGGCCTCCATTAGAAAGGCTGCGTGAAGATTAGGGGAAGACGCTGAATGTGGCAAAGTGGCCGCCTGTCAGATGAGAGCGTCTTGTGTTCCCGCTCGCAACATATCTCGCACAAAGAGAGCGTCTTGTGTTCCTACTCGTAACATATCTGGCACAAAGAGAGGGCAAATCACCGCCTTGATTAGAGGAAAGGAGAGCATGTCAAGGACTTCTCTTCATTAGCAGAAAAGGCTCTTCCCGGTGAATGAGGCGGCGTGAATGGGCGGCGAGCATTCACCCGCCATCCTATGCAAACAAGTTGTCCAAGTGGCACATTGTTTCAAAGGACCTGTGACACGCACAGAAACAAGTCTTGGACACCCGTGCTATGGTAGACTCTTTCAGTAAACGTTTAGCCGCCCCGGCTAATTAAGTGCTTTGAAAGAACACGCATCAAAAAGGGAAGGAGGTGGGATTTGGAGTCGCTCTGACCAACCCTCGGGTCCAGAGGTCAGCCGCTCTCCAAGACACAAGTTGCCCCCGAGATGCCCTGCCCCCCCCCCTGCACCCCCTGGACGCTAACCCCTAACCTCCACTGGAGGGAATCAAAGAACAGACGTGCCTTGCAATAACAGTCAAACTTTGGGCTTGGAGAAAGATGAGAAAATGGGGGTGAGTAATAAAGCTCTGATGTGTTCCATTTTGTTTGTATTTAGCAGGAAAAAATGAATGTAACAGAACGGGGGTGTCCAAACTTTTGGACTCGGGGGGGAGCCGTATTGGGCGGAAAAACTACACGGTTTAGCTCCAGCCTATCTCGCCGATTGTATTGTACCATATGTCCCGACAAGAAATCTGCGTTCAAAGAACTCCGGCTTATTAGTGATTCCCAGAGCCAAAAAAAAGTCTGCGGGCTATAGAGCGTTTCCTATTCGGGCTCCAGTACTCTGGAATGCCCTCCCGGTAACAGTTAGAGATGCTACCTCAGTAGAAGCATTTAAGTCCCATCTTAAAACTCATTTGTATAATCTAGCCTTTAAATAGACCTTTTTAGACCAGTTGATCTGCCGTTTCTTTTCTTCTCTCCTCCCCTGTCCCTTGCGAGGGGGAGTTGCATAGGTCCGGTGGCCATGGATGAAGTGCTGGCTGTCCAGAGCCGGGACCCCGGGTGGACCACTAGCCTGTGCATCGGTTGGGGACATCTCTGCGCTGCTGACCCGTCTCCGCTCGGGATGGTTTCCTGTTGGCCCCGCTGTGGACTGGACTCCCGCTGATGTGTTGGATCCACTGTGGACTGGACTTTCACAATGTTATGTCAGACCCACTCGACATCCGTTGCCTTCGGTCTCCCCTAGAGGGGGGGGGGGGGGTTACCCACATATGCGGTCCTCTCCAAGGTTTCTCATAGTCATTCACCGACGTCCCACTGGGGTGAGCTTTTCCTTGCCCGTATGTGGGCTCTGTACCGAGGATGTCGTTGTGGCTTGTACAGCCCTTTGAGACACTTGTGATTTAGGGCTATATAAATAAACATTGATTGATTGATTGATTGATTGATTGAAAACAATGGGGAATGGCCGAATGGTGACTGCACAAGTTTTGTAATCAATCAGAAATATCAAGCAGTTAACATGGATAAGTGTGGAGAGACTTTGACATTTTACCCATCAAGCATTGTAGAGGCTTTATATACCGTATTTTCCAGACCATAGGGCGCACCGGATTATAGGGCGCACTGCCAATGAGCGGGTCTAGTCAGGTCTACAAACCCCGTTTCCATATAAGTTGGGAAATTGTGTTGGATGTAAATATAAACGGAATACTGTCAGGGTTGCATTTGTCTTAGTTTCCTGTCAGTGCTTTTATTTTGTCTTCATTTCCTGATTGTCTCTCGGAGTGCTGTCCCCTCAGCTGTGGCTGATTGGCACCGGGCCACACCTGGTGCCAATCAACCAGCTGCTATTTATACCTGCCCTGCCCTCCCAGTCACTGCTGGATTATTGTCACTTCTACCTGTCACTATTTGTCGTTGTAGCTCTGTCTACTTTTGTCCACTCCGCTCAAGTCATAGTTCCTTCGTGTCACAGTAAGTGTTTTTGTTTCTTGCCGACAGTTAGCCTTTGTGCTATTTTAGTTCATAGCCAAGTTTGTTCTCCGCCTTGTGCGCGCCTTTTGTTTGTACACTTTTGTTTGTTTTTTGCTATAGTGTTTAATTAAATCATGTTTTCCTGTTCAATGCCTGCCATCATCTCTGCATCTTGGGGTTCGTCACCAACAAACTCTGACAAATACAATGATTTGCAAAACATTTTCAACCCATATTCAGTTGAATGCACTACAAAGACAAGACTGGACTCTCACTATTATGTTAGATCTACTATGGACTGGACTCTCACACTATTATGTTAGATCTACTATGGACTGGACTTTCACACGATTATGTTAGATCCACTATGGACTGGACTCTCACTATTATGTTAGATCCACTATGGACTGGACTCTCACACTATTTTGTTAGATCCACTATGGATTGGACTCTCACACTATTATGTTAGATCCACTATGGACTGGACTCTCACTATTATGTTAGATCTACTATGGACTGGCGGGTATCTCCCTTAGAGATAGGGTGAGAAGCTCTGTCATCCGGGAGGAGCTCAAATTAAAGCCGCTGCTCCTCCACATGGAGAGGAGCCAGATGAGGTGGATCGGGCATCTGGTCAGGATGCCACCAGAACGCCTCCCTAGGGAGGTGTTTGGGGCACGTTGGCCACGGGGAAGACCCAGAACACGTTGGGAAGACTATGTCTCCCGGCTGGCCTGGAAACGCCTCAGGATCCCCCGGGAGAAGCTGGACGATGTGGCTGGGGAGAGGGAAGTCTGGGCTTCCCTGCTTAGGCTGCTGCCCCCACGACACGACCTCGGATAAGGAAGATGGATGGATGGATGGATGGATGGGAGACAAACCCCCTGGAGATACACTAACAGTAATAATAATTATAATAATGAAATATTACTATGATTATTAGCATACACAATTATATATACAATCAGATAATATGTACTTTACACTATAAAGTAAAGTAAAACTTGACATATCTTATTAATCATATTTAAGTGAATAATGAAAGGGACAAGCGGTAGAAAATGTATGGATGGATGACAGGTTGTATGATTATTAAAACTCACATTCTGGCTACTTTGTATCATATTGGAGCAGGGGTCACCAACCTTTTTGAAACCAAGAGCTACTTCTTGGGTAGTGATTAATGCGAAAGGCTACCAGTTTGATACACACTTAAATAAATTGCCAGAAATAGCCAATTTGCTCAATTTACCTTAAACTCTATGTTATTATTAATAATTAATGATATTTACACTTAATTGAACGGTTTAAAAGAGGAGAAAAAACGAAAAAAATGACAATTAAATGTTGAAACATAGTTTATCTTCAATTTCGACTCTCTAAAATTCAAAATTCAAACGAAAAAAAGAAGAGAAAAACTAGCTAATTGGAATCTTTTTGAAAAAATTAAAAAAATAATTTATGGAACATCAATAGTAATTTTTCCTGATTAAGATTAATTTTAGAATTTTGATGACATGTTTTAAATAGGTTAAAATCCAATCTACACTTTGTTAGAATATATAACAAATTGGACCAAGCTATATTTCTAACAAAGACAAATCATTATTTCTTCTAGATTTTCCAGAACAACAATTTTAAAATAAATTCAAAATACTTTAAAATAAGATTTAAATTTGATTCTACAGATTTTCTAGATTTGCCAGAATAATTTTTTTGAATTTTAATCATAATAAGTTTGAAGAAATATTTCACAAATATTCTTCGTCGAAAAAACAGAAGCTAAAATGAAGAATTAAATTAAAATGTATTTATTATTCTTTACAATAATTTAAAAAAAAAAATACTTGAAGATTGATTTAAATTGTCAGGAAAGAAGAGGAAGGAAATTAAAAGGTAAATAGGTATATGTGTTTAAAAATCCTAAAATCATTTTTAAGGTTGAATTTTTTCTGTAAAATTGTCTTTCTGAAAGTTATAAGAAGCAAAGTAAAAAAATTAATGAATTTATCTAAACAAGTGAAGACCAAGTCTTTAAAATATTTTCTTGGCTTTTCAAATTCTATTTGAGTTTTGTCTCTCTTAGAATTAAAAATGTCGGGCAAAGCGAGACCAGCTTGCTAGTAAATAAATACAATTTAAAAAATAGAGGCAGCTCACTGGTAAGTGCTGCTATTTGAGCTATTTTTAGAACAGGCCAGCGGGCTACTCATCTGGTCCTTACGGGCGACCTGGTGCCCGCGGGCACCGCGTTGGTGACCCCTATATTAGAGTATATTATATATCCTAGATTAAAAATATTATTGAAACTAGGACATAAACATGGGCTTTCTGTTCATGACACCGGATACAATGACAGCATAAATGCAAGAAGGAACAATCGCATCATGTTATTCCCAACTTTTAAAAGTCAAAAATCTTATTAAAGTTTTTTTTACATATAAAAAAACATATACAAAACCCCTATTAAGGTTATCTGGTTTTGAAATGTGTGTTAAAAAAGCTATGATTAACCAAATTCAGTCAATGATTTGTTTTCAGTGCAATATAAATATTTATATTGACCAACCACACTTACGCAACAATGAAACTATCATTTAAGAAATATACAGTAGATAACTTTGTTTTAACTTTCATATCACTATTACATCTAAAATGTATTCAAATGTAAGGAAAACAGTGCAATATGATGGTCAATACTGGGTGAGAGAGAAAATCTTCAAAAAACTTTTATTTTAATTTTATTTTGAGTTTCAAATTCCTAGTATATAGTTATATTTTGATAAACAATCATAAATCAATCTTTCAGCACGTACACAATGTTGACATCTATAGTTATATTTTGATAAACAATCATAAATGAATATTTCAGCACGTACACAATGTTGACATCCATAGTTATATTTTGATAAACAATCATAAATCAATCTTTCAGCATGTACACAATGTTGACATCTGTAGTTATATTTTGATGAACAATCATAAATGAATCTTTCAGCACGTACACAATGTTGACATCTGTAGTTATATTTTGATAAACAATCATAAATTAATCTTTCAGCACATACACAATGTTGACATATATAGTTATATTTTGATAAACAATCATAAATGAATCTTTCAGCACGTACACAATGTTGACATCTGTAGTTATATTTTGATAAACAATCATAAATGAATCTTTCAGCACATACACAATGTTGACATCTATAGTTATATTTTGATAAACAATCATAAATTAATCTTTCAGCACGTACACAATGTTGACATCTATAGTTATATTTTGATAAACAATCATAAATGAATATTTCAGCACGTACACAATGTTGACATCTATAGTTATATTTTGATAAACAATCATAAGTGAATCTTACAGCACGTACACAATGTTGACATTAATAGTTATATTTTGATAAACAATCATAAATGTATCTTTCAGCACATACACAATGTTGACATCTATAGTTATATTTTGATAAACTATCATGAATCAATCTTTCAGCACATACACCATGTTGACATCTATAGTTATATTTTGATAAACAATCATAAATGAATCTTTCAGCACATACACAATGTTGACATCTATAGTTATATTTTGATAAACAATCATAAATGAATCTTTCAGCACATACACAATGTTGACATCTATAGTTATATTTTGATAAACAATCATACATTAATCTTTCAGCACATACACAATGTTGACATCTATAGTTATATTTTGATAAACAATCATAAATCAATCTTTCAGCACATACACAATGTTGACATCTATAGTTATATTTTGATAAACAATCATAAATGAATCTTTAAGCACATACACAATGTTGACATCTATAGTTATATTTTGATAAACAATCATACATGAATCTTTCAGCACGTACACAATGTTGACATCTATAGTTATATTTTGATAAACAATCATAAATGAATCTTTCAGCACGTACACAATGTTGACATCTATAGTTATATTTTGATAAACAATCATAAATGAATCTTTCAGCACATACACAATGTTGACATATATAGTTATATTTTGATAAACAATCATAAATGAGTCTTTCAGCACATACAGAATATTGACAATTATAGTTATATTTTGATTAACAATCATACATGAATCTTTCAGCACATACACAATGTTGACATCTATAGTTATATTTTGATAAACAATCATACATGAATCTTTCAGCACGTACACAATGTTGACATCTATAGTTATATTATGATAAACAATGATAAATGAATCTTTCAGCACATACACAATGTTGACATCTATAGTTATATTTTGATAATCATAAATCAATCTTTCAGCACGTACACAATGTTGACATCTATAGTTATATTTTGATAAACAATCATAAATGAATCTTTCAGCACGTACACAATGTTGACATCTATAGTTATATTTTGATAAACTATCATAAATCAATCTTTCAGCACATACACAATGTTGACATCTATAGTTATATTTTGATAAAAACACTATTTGTAAACGGCGCATGCAACATGGCAGTAGACCTGCAGTTAAATCATGAAATGCAACCTTACCCGAGCAAAAACTATACATATTTATCCGGGAGAGTCTTGATACCAATGTCCTTGACCCAGACACACACAAAGAAGTTGTAGACCTCCATGCTTTTCCAAGTTTTCATCTGTTTTGTCCTGTAGAATGATGTCTGGAGCACCATAGTTCGTATTTGTCACGGCGGGGTTTATGAAGCTTACTGCAAGGTTTGTTCTCCCGGGATGCAAACGGACTATCCCGGACAAGGCTTGCAGCTAGGAACATATTTAATAATCTTCACTCAAAAAGGTACAAAAACGGAAAACAAGACTGATCGCACATGGAGTTAAAGTAAATACTTAACATAGAACTATGGACATAGAGAACTTATAAAACTGTGGCATGAAAAAAACAGGACTTAACAAAACTTATAGGGACACGGCATGAAGCGAACAACTAGCATAAACTATGGCATAGCAAGAAAAAAACATGAAACCGTGGCATGAAACAACTAATGACGCCCGGCTGAACGTGGGAAGGTGACTAAATAGCTCTCTGATTAGTGGTTGACCGCAGCTGAGCGTGGGACCAATAACCAGGTGAAAATAATAAGTAGCTATGGCAACCAAACCAAACTCAGGTGTCAAACAGGAACTAAAAGAGTCCAAAACTAACAGAACACAACAAAAACATGAACCGGACCACGGATCATGCACTGCAAAAACTGAAATCTAGGTAAGATGAAATATCTCAAATAAGGGTGATATTTGCTTATTTTCTGTCTGATAAGATCATTCTTCTCACTAAGCAGAGTGTTTTACTTGTTTTAAGTGTTTTGGTCCTAAATGATCTCAGTAAGATATTACAGCTTGTTGCTGAGATTTGATGACCTATATTGAGTAAAACATGTTTGAAACTATTTTTGTCCAAATGTCCAAAACACACCCAGCAATGGTGCACAGGAATGCGGGGAAGAAGAGGGGAAAAGGCGGCCAAAATGGTCAAAAGTCCCAATTTTGTCCAAAATTCCTCCCCGGGTTCCAGTCCCACGAGTCCCGCCGCCGGCCGCACAAGTCCCGGGATGCAAGAAATGTCCAAAACGCACCCGAGCAAAGTCCCACGGGAAGTGGGAGAGAAAAGTGAGAAAAGTCGTCAAAAGTCCCCAAAAATGTTCAAAATACCTTACCCAGGTTCGAGTCCCACAAGTCCATAACACAACCAGCCAAGTCCCATGGGGAGGAGGGATAAAAGTTGGAAAAGCCGGCAAAAGTCCCAAAAATTTTCAAAATACCTACCCAGGTTCGAGTCTCACAAGTCCATAACACACCCAGCCAAGTCCCATGGGGAGGGGGGATAAAAGTTGGAAAAGCCGGCAAAAGTCCCAAAAATTTTCAAAATACCTACCCAGATTCAAGTCCCACATGGAGTGCCGAACCCGGGTGTGATTTTTGAACATTTTACCGACTTTTGTCACTTTTCTCCCAAGCCTTCCCGTATGACTTTGCTGAACGCGTTTTGGACAAATTAGGCATCCGGGCCGGCGGCGGGACTTGTGGGATTTTTCGTACTTTTGCCGACTTTTCCAAATTATACCCCCGTATGTATGTATGCATGTATATATATATATATATATATATATATATATATATATATATATATATATATATATATATATATATATATATATATATATATATATATATATATATATATATATATATACCGTATTTCCTCGAATAGCCGCAGGGGCGCTAATTAATTAAAAACCTCCTGTCACTCCGGCGTTTACCGGAAGCCGGCGGGATGACCGTGCATGCGGTAATTATTTTAAAACCTCTTCTCACTCCGGCGTTTACCAAAAGGAATCCGGTAAATTTAGGCGTGCGCTTTGAGTGTGATGTAAGCATACCATCATGAAAAGCACATTTAATAAAAAAAAAACGTTATTATGGTTTTACCTGTACTTATAAATGGAGTCCATTTGCAGCTCCTTCTGACCAAAAGCATCGATAACTTGTTTATAGAAGTCTTCCTTATTTTCTTTTTTCAGTTTTAAAAGTCTCTCTGTCTCGATGGAGATATTCCTTTAATTATTACCTCCTGCTTCGATTGAAAGTCCAGTTTAGAAAACTGTTTTATTTTAGATACCGGTATGAAATACTCCATGTTAAAAAAAAAAAAAATCTCTTGCTGCGTGTAGTCACTTCTTCTGCAGTACCGGAAGTCGCAAGAAGGATCACTAGCGCGGCAGCGCCCTCTACCACCAGGAGGCGGGAGTCATTTAATGACTTATACAGTATTTGACACACGCAGCTACGGTATATTAATAAAACATAGATGCTTACTGTTCTTTTTAAGCATACTGTACCGGTATTCAATAGCTTGGACCTTAAATCCCACTGAAAAGCTCTTTATCTTTTTTCCTTTGTGCGATTGCAAACTACTGAAAGCAGCTTCCTCCATTTTGAAAATGAGGACAGGTAAAGCGTCACTCGTGACGTAACGAATTTGACCCAACGGAAGTTCTAGCCATATGCTAAATATTTTG
Source organism: Entelurus aequoreus (assembly GCF_033978785.1). Taxonomy (NCBI): domain Eukaryota; kingdom Metazoa; phylum Chordata; class Actinopteri; order Syngnathiformes; family Syngnathidae; genus Entelurus; species Entelurus aequoreus. The sequence goes on from NC_084734.1 coordinate 7,121,611, forward strand.
CGAAACGGGTTTGACCCTGCGAAAAATATAGACATGCGATAATAAAATTAATGTTTTGCGAAACAAATTTGATCCGGCGTTAATAATGAACCTCCAATAAGGCCAAGCATGCGTTAATTATTTTGAGAAACGAGTTTGACCCGGCAGTAATTCTAGACGTGCGAATACTATATTCCCTGCGCCAATTCAAGGAAATACAGTATATATATATATATATATATATATATACTGTATATTCCTCACGCACTAATTGACTGAAAGAGCACGCACTTGGCGCGACAATGTCATGTTGTCGATGGGAAAATGCATTTTTAGACAATACGATTTGCCTGAGCGTTGCCTTTTTGCCTTTCCATTAAGAACAACAACATATTCAGCAAAAAAAGGTCTCATATTTGTTTTTTCTACCAAGAAAAGTGCACTTGTTATCAGTGAGAAATTACTTATTTTAAGGTATTTTGGGGTTCATTGAGGTTAGATAATTGTACTTGTTTTGGAAAGTCTTGACAAGCCAAATGTTCTTGTTCTATTGGCAGATAATTTTGCTTAGTTCAAATAAAATACCCCTCATTTTTGTTTTTTTTTTTCTTGTTTTTGAACACTGACTTTTTGCAGTGTGACAATATGTGACCCGTGCTGGCAAAATGAGTCACAATGAGGACATTTTAAAAACTGAGTTATTGTTATTTACACACTCTCCATCTAAAGACCTTCAAAATGATATATGGTTTGTTGGAATCGGACAGAAAATGACCGAGTTACATCCGATTGAAGTCGACCAAGTTTGAGGGTCCGTTTTGAGAAAAAACAGCTTAAAGTTTACCGTTCCAGAATAAGAATGTTCCAAAACAAAACTCCATAGCAACCATACCTTAAAAGTCCTTGTAGCAACACCAAAATTGGTACAATTAAAGGCCTACTGAAATGAATTTTTTTTATTTAAACGGGGATAGCAGATCTATTCTATGTGTCATACTTGATCATTTCGCGATATTGCCATATTTTTGCTGAAAGGATTTAGTATAGAACAACGACGATAAAGATTGCAACTTTTGGTATCTGATAAAAAAAAGGCTTGCCCCTACCGGAAGTAGCGTGACGTAGTCAGTTGAACATATACGCAAAGTTCCCTATTGTTTACAATGATGGCCGCGTGAAGTGAGAGAGATTCGGACCGAGAAAGCGACAATTTCCCCATTAATTTGAGCGAGGATGAAAGATTTGTGGATGAGGAAAGTGCAATTGAAGGACTAGTGGGGAGTTGAAGCTATTCAGATAGGGAAGATGCTGTGAGAGTGACCTGATATTCATCTGGGAATGACTACAACAGTAAATAAACACAAGACATATATATACTCTATTAGCCACAACACAACCAGGCTTATATTTAATATGCCACAAATTAATCCTGCATAAAAACACCTGCGTGTTTGTTATGCTAGCTCCTAGCTCCTCTGCTAGCTCCTAGCTTCATAGAACACGCCAATACAATTCAAACACCTGATCAACACACACAATCACTCAGCCCAAAAGACCGTTCACCTAACCCAAGGTTCATAAAGCTTATATATTTTTAAAAAGTTACGTACATACGCAAAAAAAAGTTGCGCACATACGGTCAAGCGATCAAATGTTTAGAAGCCAAAGCTGCATACTCACAGTAGCACGTCTGCGTCTTTGTCATCCAAATCAAAGTAATCCTGGTAAGAGTCTGTGTTGTCCCAGTTCTCTACAGGCGTCTGTGTATCGAAGTCAAAAGTCCTCCTGGTTAGAGTCTCTGTTATCCGAGTTCTTCCATCTTGACTGCATCTTCCGGGAATGTAAACAAAGAAGCGCCGGCTGTGTACTGTTGTTGCTGACTACGTTCGAAAAATACGTCCATTTCGCACCGACAACTTTCTTCTTTGCTTGCTCAGCTTCCTTCTCCATAATGCAATGAACATGATTGCAACAGATTCACGAACACAGATGTCCAGAATACTGTGGAATTATGAAATGAAAACAGAGCTTTTTCGTATTGGCTTCAATGTGGAAGGCATACCCGTGTTCCCCGGTCTACGTCACGCGCATACGTCATCCTCAGAGGCGTTTCGAACCGGAAGTTTAGCGGCAAATTTAAAATGTCACTTTATAAGTTAACCCGGCCGTATTGGCATGTGTTATAATGTTAAGATTTCATCATTGATATATAAACTATCAGACTGCGTGGTCGGTAGTAGTGGCTTTCAGTAGGCCTTTAAAGTCAAATCCCATGTCTAAAGGAAAAATATATATTCGACTCTATTGAAAACGGTTATGTACAAAAATGTCAACACCGTTATGTCACAGTTTTTTTGTTCACTGGTCAGTTTGTCAGCTGGTCAGCTGTCCGTAATATTCCTGACCAGCAGCACTAAGAAGATACGCCGACTGCAGTGAATTTAGCGCACTTGCAACCGCCTGTGTACCCTCTCCACCTTCTAAATCCATTACGGAATGTAAAACAGTCTAACTTATCCACAAAAATAATAATTAAATGTTCGAAAATCACCTTAAAAAACTGGATTTTCTCAAGGAATTTTAACACAAGGAATTTTAACACAAAGGACTAATTTCTGAAGACATACCTCGTACAAAACCTTCAAATAAAGGTGATTTAAGATGTTTTCTTGCTATTTCGATGATTGGGATCGCTAGATTGTGGCTTTATGGACTCATTTTTGTGAAAATCTCAATTTCAACCAAGATACATTTTTTTCCACTTATTTGCCTGTAGCTCAAAATTAGCCTGTGCGCATTCCGACTCATTTTGCCAGCACGGGTCACATATGTCTGGGAACTCAGACAACAGAAAATTCTTGGGATCACTCGACAAATATTTTTTTAATAAAGAATAGGGATCAATTCCGTTGCTTAATTAGATTTTTTTGCAGGCATATATAAAATATATAAAGGAAGAAGTCACGTGTCGGACTCCAAGCAATAGAAAGAGATAGAAAGAGTAAATGAAACCAACTTTCTAGGTATCATGATTGATGATAAATTGAACTGGAAATCTCACGTAAAAAATATACAACATAAACTTGCAAGAAACACGTCAATAATGAATGAAGCAAAACATGTTCTAGACCAAAAATCCCTTCATATTCTCTACTGCTCACTAGTGTTACCATATCTGAGCTACTGTGTAGAAATATGGGGAAATAATTACAAAAGTACACTTCATTCATTAACGGTGTTACAAAAAAGATCAATTAGAATTATACATAATGTTGGATATAGAGAACATACAAACCCTTTATTTATTGAATCAAAAATACTGAAATTCCACGACATAGTAGCTAAAATTATGCACAAAGCAAACTACAACCTGCTACCCAAGAATATACAACAATTCTTCTCAAAAAAAGAGGAGAAATATAATCTTAGAGAAAAACGTAATTTAAAACATTTGTTTGCACGTACAACACTTAAGACCTTCAGTATATCAGTATGTGGAATTAAATGGTGGAATGGATTAAGCAAAGCAATCAAACAATGTACTAATATGATCCACTTCAAGAAACTCTTCAAACTTAAAGTGTTTACAAAGTACAAAGAAGAAGAACCATGACAAACATTCTCAATTTATTTCATCCATCCATTCATTCATTCTTAAAGTAATCTTACTTATCTCATCATATGAAATATGACTTACTTCCCCAATTATTATTATCGAATTCTTACTATTATTTATTTATTTATTTTTATTGTGATTACCTATGGAGTTTATTGTGAATAAATTGTGAACAGGAAGTGAACAAAACGCTTTGCAACTGTCATGTAAAAGAAAAGGGGTGGGATTAAATAAGCTCTGTTTCTTCCTACTCCTTTTTGAACACGTTGAAAAGAGAAACCGGAAATTGTGATGTATCATGTAGTATGCTTGCATGTTCGAAATAAACTCAAACTCAAACTCAAACTCAAATAGAGAAGGGCAAAATTGCCCCGTCTTTTTCGTGTTGATCGCTTGTGTTGCTAGGCAGAGTTCACACGGCTCAACCATAACCTCCCCAATTGCCCCGTCAAATGTACGGAGTGAAAATGTGCTGATTCGGCAGCAGAAAAGATGCACGTGAGGAGTGGCTGGAGACGTGACATACTAACTAGGTGCAAAGGACGCAGCTCCAGGAGAATGATGCCATTAGCAGGACTCTCCCCCCCCTACTCCTTTTTGAACATGTTGAAAAGAGAAACTGGAAATTGTGATGTATCATGTAGTATGCTTGCATGTTCGAAATAAACTTAAACTCAAACTGAAACTCAAATAGAGAAGGGCAAAATTGCCCCGTCTTTTTCGTGTTGATGTCTTGTGTTGCTAGGCAGAGTTCACACGGCTCAACCATAACCTCCCCAATTGCCCCGTCAAATGTACGGAGTGAAAATGTGCTGATTCGGCAGCAGAAAAGATGCCCGTGAGGAGTGGCTGGAGACGTGACATACTAACTAGGTGCAAAGGACGCAGCTCCAGGAGAATGATGCCATTAGCAGGACTCTTCCCCCCCTACTCCTTTTTGAACATGTTGAAAAGAGAAACTGGAAATTGTGATGTATCATGTAGTATGCTTGCATGTTCGAAATAAACTCGAACTCAAACTCAAACTCAAATAGAGAAGAGCAAAATTGCCCCGTCTTTTTCGTGTTGATGTCTTGTGTTGCTAGGCAGAGTTCACACGGCTCAACCATAACCTCCCCAATTGCCCCGTCAAATGTACGGAGTGAAAATGTGCTGATTCGGCAGCAGAAAAGATGCCCGTGAGGAGTGGCTGGAGACGTGACATACTAACTAGGTGCAAAGGACGCAGCTCCAGGAGAATGATGCCATTAGCAGGACTCTCCCCCCCTACTCCTTTTTGAACATGTTGAAAAGAGAAACTGGAAATTGTGATGTATCATGTAGTATGCTTGCATGTTCGAAATAAACTTAAACTCAAACTCAAACTCAAATAGAGAAGAGCAAAATTGCCCCGTCTTTTTCGTGTTGATGTCTTGTGTTGCTAGGCAGAGTTCACACGGCTCAACCATAACCTCCCCAATTGCCCCGTCAAATGTACTGAGTGAAAATGTGCTGATTCGGCAGCAGAAAAGATGCCCGTGAGGAGTGGCTGGAGACGTGACATACTAACTAGGTGCAAAGGACGCAGCTCCAGGAGAATGATGCCATTAGCAGGACTCTCCCCCCCCCTACTCCTTTTTGAACATGTTGAAAAGAGAAACTGGAAATTGTGATGTATCATGTAGTATGCTTGCATGTTCGAAATAAACTCAAACTCAAACTCAAACTCAAATAGAGAAGGGCAAAATTGCCCCGTCTTTTTCGTGTTGATGTCTTGTGTTGCTAGGCAGAGTTCACACGGCTCAACCATAACCTCCCCAATTGCCCCGTCAAATGTACGGAGTGAAAATGTGCTGATTCGGCAGCAGAAAAGATGCCCGTGAGGAGTGGCTGGAGACGTGACATACTAACTAGGTGCAAAGGACGCAGCTCCAGGAGAATGATGCCATTAGCAGGACCCCCCCGTAATGGCCCATAATCAAGTGGCTGGTGGCTCCATCATCCCTGGCCGGGGCCAGCCTGTTCACAATCTGTCTAATGACAGAGCGGGAGCTGCCGAGCGCACCAGTGCTTCCCAATAAGCCACAAAGAGAGATCACACACTCCATTGTGGATGGGCGCAGCAGCTTAACACTCATCAGGCCCAATAAACCTGTCTCTGGTCTGGGGGCGACACACCCCTCGTCGTCAGCCAGCCAAAGAACGCCCCCCCCAAGCCTAACTCTCATTATGACATCATCAGGCCTGAACACTGCTGTTTATATTTACTCTTCAAGGCCGGACGGCCGGCTCGGCCGCGGCCTAATGCGCGTCTACGTGTCCGCCTGTTTACTCGCCCGCCCTTTTGCCTCCGTTTGAAAAAAAACGAGGCTGCTCATTCTTGGCCCCCTGCGCCGCCTTCCGGGAGCTTCTGCCAAACGTATGCAAATGAAGCGGTCCACAATGGCGCCCACAGCTGCACGCAGGCGGCCAAAGACAAGAGGACAAGGCGGCCGCCCCTTTCATCCCTAACCCCTGATCCCCTCTCGGTGACACGTCATGTTCGCCCCCAAACGCGGGACCTCGCCTAAGAACCATGTCGCCCCCCCCCCTCCCGCCCTCCCTCCACACACTCCTCCCTCTCCATCCCGAAAAACCCACACTCCCCCAAACATGATCTTTTGGTTGTCGGGAGCGTTCAACATCACGGTACCTTTGATTGCTCTTGAACCTTTGTCAAGAGCAAGTAAAGTACACAACTTGTGCCTTTTTTCTCTCCCATTTTATTCTGTAGGTTTAAATTATCGTGCCGGGAGCAAGAGGGGGTAACCCCCCCCCTCCCAAAAAAAAAAAAGAGTGGGGGTAAAGAACCTGATTGCTTTAATCTCAGCGCTCGCACCCCTTTTCATGGAGCTCTTTGGCCGTGTGATTCAGACCCAGGCCCCAGTGTTCTGCGCCCCGCCATTGTTCTCACATGAAAATCAATTCCCTTGAAGACCCTCCTTAATCCGGTTCTTGGCGTCAACAATGGCCACTTGTGCGCGGCACTGATAGACTAAGAGCCGGGATGATGCGGCTGTCTGCTCTGATTCCAGCCTATTCAGGTAATGGCGGCCCGCGTCACTTTGTAGTGCCAAGTGCGGGACTCGACAGGAAGACGTTTGCGATCATAATTTCCTGCCGAGCGGAGGAGGGCCCCCGCCGCACACCCGCAGGACTTTTAATTAGGACGGACAACCACAGAGATTAGAGATCGGCTTGTGACAATGGAGTGTCCCTTTGAACGGGCCACTGCCGCCGAGCCCATATGGAGAGCCCGGTGCCACGATCACGCTAATCACCGCCGCCTTCACGCACCGCAGACTTCTTACTGAACAGCGTCGTGCATAATACTCTTTGGAGCCCGTACAGGTAGGCTACTGTACTTACCTGGGAAACTTACTGTAAACTCACACAGGAAAATCGTTGTATACCACTTGTTCCAGAGTTTGCTAAAAACTTTCCAAATTGTAAATATTCAGCAATGCAAAAAATGACCTTATGTTCCAGACTATAGAGAAAATTAAGGCTGCAGCTAACGATTATTTTTCTATCGATTAATCTATAGATTATTTTTTTCGATTAATCGGTTAATCTATAGATTATTTTTTTCGATTCATCTATAGATTATTTTTCCTTTTACCGATTTTTTTTGTATTTAAAACGAAGATGAAAAAAATAAATGTAGGCCTGTTTTTTTCAAAAGGCATGGCTTTTATTTACAAAAAAAAGAAGTATGGCCACTCAGTCAACATTGACAACAACATGACAAAATATTCTGTAACAATGTAAACATTTAAAACTTTTAACATTTAACAAAATTAAAAGTAGCTTATTTTGCTTCTTAATGTGCAAATATAAAAGTCAACATCCAGTGCAAATCTTAATATTCTACAATAGTATAAGCATTTCAAAAGTAAAAGTATTGCTTATTTTGCTTTAAAATGTGCAAAAATAAAGATAAACATCCAATACAAAAAAGTGCAAAACGAAATATTCTGTAACAACAGTGTAAACATTTCAACAAAAGTGAAAGTATTGCTTATTTGCTAAAATGTGCAAAAATAAAGATAAACATCTAATACAAAAAAGTGCCAATCTAAATATTCTGGAGCACTGTAAACATTAGTGAAGTGAAGTGAATTATATTTACATAGCGCTTTTCTCTAGTGACTCAAAGCGCTTTACATAGTGAAACCCAATATCTAAGTTACATTTAAACCAGAGTGGGTGGCACTGGGAGCAGGTGGGTAAAGTGTCTTGCCCAAGGACACAACAGCAGTGACTAGGATGGCGGAAGCGGGGATCGAACCTGCAACCCTCAAGTTGCTGGCACGGCCACTCTACCAACCGAGCTATACTGCCCATTAAGTATTGCTTTTAAAATGTGCAAAATAAACATCCAGTCCAACACAGTACACAATAACCATTCCAGTGAGTGACTAACAGTTGTAATGAAGAAAGGTTAGCATGTCTACATGCTCTGCTTCTTTTCTTGTTTACAATTTTCCCAGCAGCTGAAAATAGGCGCTGACTACATGCACTCTGAATACGCACTGCTGATTGGCTGATAACGCTTTGTATAACGCTTTGTGTGTACCAATCAGATGGTTGTGTGGGTGGGACAATGCTGCGTGCTGAGGCAGCCGCAGAAGGAGCGAAGCAGCTTGTTAACACTTTAGCAGCTAAAGTTAGCTTTAGCTTAGAAACTCGTTCGGTACACCCCCGTACCGAACCGAAAGCCCTGTACCGAAACGGTTCAATACAAAACACGTACCGTTACACCCCTAGCAGATACAAATGACACATTCATGTTTTTGTGTAATGATGACAACGTATGCTCGCGCGGACGATTGACTAGTTGATGGTTTTCTTTTCAAATGTTCGTTCATAGCCGTTGTGCTGCTATGATAGGCCATTCCCGCTCGACACAGTGTGCATACAACAACATTATTAGGCCGTGTATTGAAATACTCCCACACTTTTGATCACTTTTGGCGTGATTTTTTCCCCCTCGCTCGCACAGTCTGCTTTGCGCTGCGCCATGACGGTAGTGTGACGTAAATATGCGACGCGTCGACGCACAAAAACGGCGTCGACGTATTTACGTAACCGATGACGTCGACTACGTCGACGCGTCGTTTCAGCCTTAGAGAAAATATATGTTTCTGTATATAAGCCGCACCTGTCTATAAGTGGCAGATATTTACATTGTGAAATGAGTTCTTTAACACAGAAAACAATTGTAAATGTTTATTTACATACCGTATTTTTCGGACTATAAGTGGCAGTTTTTTTCATAGTTTGGCCGGGGGTGCGACTTATACTCAGGAGTGACTTATGTGTGAAATGATTAACACATTAGCGTAAAATATCAAATAATATTATTGAATATTATTCACGTAAGAGACTAGGGGCGGTACTTATCAAGCTTCTTAGAGTGCCATTTTACACTTAAGTCCTGAGAATTTGCGAAATGTATTCCTACTCTCAAACTTAAGAATAAAAGCTTTTTATCAACGTTCTTACGTCTAAGAATCACTCCTACTCTCCACGATATTTAAGAGACCTTCAGAGGTGTCTTAAGTGGTTAGGAGTTGCCAGCAGGGGATGGCACTGAGGCGAGAGAGACGTGCGCGAACGTTCAGGGAACGGAACAATGTTTTTTTTTTTTTTATGACAAGCAGCTGATCAAACGGTATCGTTTAGACAGAGCGCATATTATTTTTGTCACAGATTTAATACTTTTCGATTCCTTGTTGATTTCTGCATGTGTCTGCAGTGGGCTAGTATACATAGAGCCACCCACACCAGTTTCAAATTAGTTGCCTAATTAATGAATTGGAAAGAAAATGTTATGACAGTAGCGTATGTGTGTGGCCGTGAGGTGAGTGACGTCAGTGAGTGTGTGGGCGATAGAAGAGAGGGAGCGGTAGCGTGAGTGCCGGCGGGGACTAGTTTGTTTTGTATTATTTTGTAGTTTATTGTCAAAATATACACTCCCATTGTCCACTTAAATATTTCCAAGATATTTCTTTATTCTTAGACAACGGATTCCCTTCCGTGATTGGTCATTTCTATGGACACAGAAATGACGTCACCTAAAATTGCGTTTACGGCACATAGTAATGTCGTAATTCAGCTCTGAGTGTGACACTTAAGATTCAGTCCTACACTTCGCTGAAAGTGTGAGTAAGACGCTTGATAACTAACTTTTAAGTGCAGCTTTCAGCGAATAATTTATTTACTCTTAAGTCAACTCTTAGCAGACTTCTTAGGAGTAATTCTAAGAAGCTTGATAAGTACGGCCCCTGACGTATAAGATTTCAAGGGATTTAGCGATTAGGAGTGACAGATTGTTTGGTAAACGTATAGCATGTTCTTTATGTTATAGTTATTTGAATGACTCTTACCATAATATGTTACGTTAACATACCAGGCACGTTCTCAGTTGGTTATTTATGCCTCATATAACGTACACTTATTCAGCCTGTTGTTCACTATTCTTTAGACATTTTAAATTGCCTTTCAAATGTCTATTCTTGGTGTTGGCTTTTATCAAATACATTTCCCCCAAAAATGCGACTTATAATCCAGTGCGATTTATGTGTTTTTTTCCTTCTTTTTTATGCATTTTCGGCCGGTGCGACTTATACTCCGGTGCCACTTTTACTCCGAAAAATACGGTATTCAGCAATGCAAAAAATTACCTTATTTTCCAGACTATAGAGAAAATATAAGTTTCTGTATATAAGCCGCACATGTCTATAAGTCGCAGATATTTACATTGTGAAATTAGTTATTTTACACAGAAAACAATTGTGAATGCTTATTTACATGATAATAATAATAATAATAATAATATATTGTATTTGTAAAAAGCACTTTACGTTGAGTAAACAACCTCAAAGTGCTACAGTGTATAAAAAAAATAAAATAAAAAAAAATAAAAAGATAATGAAAAATAAATAAAAATAAAAACTAGAACAGCCAAATAGCTAAAACTAGTATGTATACATCTAAAAAAAAAAGGCCTTTTTAAAAAGAAGGGTTTTTAAGCCTTTTTTAAAAGCATCCACAGTCTGTGGTGCCCTCAGGTGGTCAGGGAGAGCGTTACCTGAATTGTTTCCAAATGGTGTCTGTAACACGGCAGTAAAACTGCGGATCAAAACAAAAAAAAAGTCATGGACCCACTAGCTGCGTAAGCTAGCTCTCCAATAAGCTAAACAGACTCAATGACTCCACGGTGATGTTTTGGTGAATTGATCAAACTGAAACAATACCAAAAGAAAATCCATTTTAAGGTAATAATACTAACACAGACACTCGTAAACATGTTCGCATATTACCTAATGCTAACTAAGCTTCTTTAAACTACAGTATCACGTGCAAATATGCATGAAAACACTTCTACAGACATCACACATGAAGTATGAATTGTTTTAGTTGTATTGTAACACTCACAAACGTTCCTTGGATTGATGAGTGAGGAATATTTTCCAACAGAAACGCCATCTTTCCACTGAGAATAACCAGCTGTCAACACTAAATTAGCAGTTACATTAAAGATAATGACGCCATATATTACCACACACGCGTCAACCTGCCTGTGTAACTCGCACCGCAGACGTCTTACTGAACAGCGTCATGCATAATACTCACAAAACAAGTTGGACCACGTAGGCTACTGTACTTACCTGGGAAACTTACTGTAAACTTGGACAAGAGCATCATTTTTCTGCCGCTTGTTCCAGAGCTTGTTAAAAACTTTCCAAATTGTAGCTATTCAGCAAATGCAGCCAAAGTACCTTCTTTTCCAGACTATAGAACACACCGGGATATAAGCCGCACCCACTAAAATTTAGAAGAAAAAATATATATTTATGTTGTGAAATGAGTTATTTACACGGGAAAAAAATGTAAATGTTTATGTTTAACAAGGCAGTAAAACTGCTGATCAAACAAAACAGAAGTCATCGTCATGGACCCACTAGCTGCGTAAGCTAGCTGTCCAATAAGCTAAACAGACTCAATGACTCCACTGTGATGTTTTGGTGAACGGCTCAAACTGAAACAATACAAAAAGAAAATGCCATTTTGAGGTAATAATACTAACACACACACTTGTAAACGTGTTAGCATATTAGCCAATGCTAACTAAGCTTCATTACATTACAGTAGCGTCACAAGCTTTTAAGGACAGGGGGGGCTTAGCCCCCAGGAGATGCACAGGATGCGAGCGAACGTTACGCACAAGCACAAAACTTTACAAACGGCTAACAAAGACTTAGAAATTATTCATTGTTATGATTTTTTTTTTTTTTAAATGCACGGGACGAAATGAAATGCTCCCCGGGACGATGGCTTTTAACCATTTTTTTTCTTTTTCTTTTTATGTATTTATTAATTTTACATTTTATATTAAATGTCTTGGTTTTTCCTCCCTCTGAAAATCCTATGAAATGTTTAACAAGCCATCCTATAATAATACAACAGCTATTAATGTAACAATACAATAAAACAAATATATTTAATGATGTTTTTTTCATTATTTTAACAATAGGCTAATGTATATTATTTTATATAGATTCTACAAGAAACACAAAACTTAAAAACTAAATTATTTACAATTGCACACACAAGGTTTCGTGCAGCTTCACTCGTTGTAAAGGAAGATAATGTGCTTCGTACACCTGCAGGACCGCAAGCAAGGTCGCAGAGAAAATGCGGACTGGAATTTGAGTGATGTGGGCATTTTCTACATGAACAAGTGGAATGAATTGGATACCGATGCACTAAAGGGGATCTCTACCTTACGCTACGAAGTGAGGGGAAACTGAGTGAATAATGACAGGTTATATGATTATTTATTTAAACTCATATTCGGGCCACTTTATAATGAATATGTCGGCATGTATTTGTAAAAAAAAATATATATATATATATATATATATATATATATATATATATATATATATATATATATATATATATATATATATATATATATATATATATATATATATATATATATAAACACCAAATTATTTAGGGGGGCTTAAGAATATTTTAGGGGGGCTTGAGCCCCCCTAAAATAGGCCTAACAACGCCAATGCAGTAGCGCATGCAAATATGCATGAAAACACTTCTAGAGACATCACACATGGGACGCTTTAGTAAGTAGGAATTGTTTTAGTTGTATTGTAACACTCTCAAATGTTGCTTGGATTGATGAATGAGGAAAATTTTCCACACAGGAACGGCAGCTGTCAACACTAAATTAGCAGTTAGATTAAAGATAATGACGCCACGTGTTACCACACGCGTAAACCTGCCTGTGTAAATGGTTTGTAACTCCTTTTGAAATATTTAAGTGAAAATATATATCTTGGTATACAAGTGAAACTCAAGAAAATTGAACATTGTGTAAAAATCCATTCATTTCAGCAATTATAATCTTCAAAATGTGAAACTCGTATGATATGTAAACTTATTCCATAAATATCTCAAGCTTTAAATCTGGTTTACAGTTTTTGGAAAACTCAACATTTTTTGAAATTTTCAATTCAAGGTTTTTATAAGTAAGTAAGCCATATTCATCAAAAATGTATCATACGAAGGCCTAACAAAACCTGAGGTGCATGCAACTTAGCCTATGTCAGGGGTCACCAACGTGGTGCCCGCGGGCACCAGGTAGCCCGTAAGGACCAGATGAGTAGCCCGCAGGCCTGTTCTAAAAATAGCTCAAATATCAGCACTTACCAGTGAGCTGCTTCTATTTTTTAAATTGTATTTATTTACTAGCAAGCTGGTCTCGCTTTGCCTGAAATTTTTAAATCTAAGAGAGACAAAACTCAAATAGAATTTGAAAGTCCAAGAAAATATTTTAAAGACTTGGTCTTCACTTGTTTAAATAAATTCATAAATTTTTTTACTTTGCTTCTTATAACTTTCAGAAAGACAATTTTAGAGAAAAAATACAACCTTAAAAATGATTTTAGGATTTTTAAACACATATACCTTTTTACCTTTTAAATTCCTTCCTCTTCTTTCCTGACAATTTAAATCAATGTTCAAGTATTTATTTATTTTTATTGTAAAGAATAATAAATCAATTTTAATTTAATTCTTCATTTTAGCTTCTGTTTTTTCGACGAAGAATATTTGTGAAATATTATATATAAAAAATTCTGGCAAATCTAGGAAATCTGTAGAATCAAATTTAAATCTTATTTCAAGGTCTTTTGAATTTCTTTTAAAATTTTTGTTCTGGAAAATCTAGAAGAAATAATGATTTGTCTTGGTTAGAAATATAGCTTGGTCCAATTTGTTATATATTCTAACAAAGTGTAGATTGGATTTTAACCTATTTAAAACATGTCATCAAAATTCTAAAGTTAATCTTAATCAGGAAAAATTACTAATGATGTTCCATGAATTATTTTTTTTATTTTTTCAAAAAGATTCAAATTAGCTAGTTTTTGTCTTCTTTTTTTCGGTTGAATTTTGAATTTTAAAGAGTCGAATTTGAAGATAAACTATGTTTCAAAATTTAATTGTCATTTTTTTCATGTTTTCTCCTCTTTTAAACCGTTCAATTAAGTGTAAATATCATTCATTATTAATAATAACATAGAGTTAAAGGTAAATTGAGCAAATTGGCTATTTCTGGCAATTTATTTAAGTGTGTATCAAACTGGTAGCCCTTCGCATTAATCAGTACCCAAGAAGTAGCTCTTGCTTTCAAAAAGGTTGGTGACCCCTGGCCTATGTCATATTACTTTCACTTTGTACTTCAAATTGCTGGTATAAACAAACCTTTGCATGGAATTCACATTTTTGTAGTTGTTTTTTTTTAAGTTTCACCTTAATATTGTTATGGCGATATGGATTTCAGGCCATATCGCCCATCCCTATTTAAAACAAGTTTTTTTGTGTTTTGATTTGTATGCATATATAAAACATTTGATAGGAAGAAAAACTATGCGACTATCCCAGCAGTCCTTTAAAACTGACTTTGAAACATTGTTGCAAAACAGTTGTATTTGTAAACTGAGACAACGTTGATGTCTAACGTTGGATCCACGATGTTGGTTGGGAAATGACCAAATGTCAACGGTCAAACTACTAACCAGCGGTGTGCCGTCAGGGCCGGCAAGGCCTTCTCTGCTGGCCTAACATAAATCATGATCATAAATTGATAAAAGTGAATGATTCACCACTTCCAATCGAATCAACCAACTACGAACCGTACTCAGTTTCTAATGAGTTCTGATAATTGTGAGTTTTAATATTGTATTTATTTATTTTTTTACATTTGTATGTTTTTTACAAATATTAAAATGTTGACAGTACCACATATAGATGTGTTTTAATGCATTTATTTTTCTAAATGCGCCGAAAAGTAGCCCATTTTTTAGACTATTGAGGTGATTTAATGCCCAGTGGTGTGCAAATGTGTTTCTGTATCGTATTTCTCCAGCTGTGGTCATGTGATGACATAGTTTTAAGAGAGGTTTTTATTAAAGTCAGTAGGACATCACTGAAGGACGAGGTGTGAAATGCACTGCTAGTAACAGTCTCAAAAAAGCATGTTGTTTCAACGTTGTATTTGTGTTGTAGAATATTGGTGAGGAAATGACCACATTTCAATTTCAAATCAACGTCACAACCTGACATTGATTAAACGTTGTCAAAAAGCATGTTGTTTCAACGTTATGTATAAGTAGTAGAATATTGGTTGGGAAATGACTAAAATTAAATGGTCACATCAACGTCAGAACCCAACATTGAATAAACGTTGTCAAAAAGCATGTTGTTTCAACGTTGTATTTGCGTTGCAGAATATTGGAAATGAGAAAAAGTCAATGCTCAACTCAATGTCACAACCTGACATTGATTAAACGTTGTCAAAAAGCCCATTGTATTTCTGTTAAAGAATAATGGTTGGGAAACGACCAAAATTCAATGTTAAATCAACGTCACAACCCAACATTGAATCAACGTTGTCAAAAAGCATGTTGTTTCAACGTTGTATTTGTGTTGTAGAATATTGGTTGGGAAACGACCAAAATTCAATGTTAAATCAACGTCACAACCCAACATTGAATCAACGTTGTCAAAAAGCATGTTGTTTCAACGTTGTATTTGTGTTGTAGAATATTGGAAATTACCAAAATTCAATGGCCAAATCAACATCAGAACCTGACATTGATTAAACGTTGTGAAAAAATACATTGTATTTGTGTTGTAGAATATTGGTTGGGGAAATGACCAAATTTCAATGTCAAATCAACGTCACAACCTGACATTGAATAAACGTTGTCAAAAAGCATGTTGTTTCAACGTTGTATTTGTGTTGTTGAATATTGGTTGGGAAATGACCAAAATTCAATGTCAAATCAATGTCAGAACCCAACATTGATTAAATGTCGTCAAAAAGTATATTGTTTCAATGTTGTATTTCTGTTGTAGAATATTGGAAATGACCAAAATTCAATAGTCAAATCAACATCAGAACCCGACATTGATTAAACGTCGCCAAAAAGCATGTTGTTTCAACGTTATGTTTGAGTTGTAGAATATTGTTTGGGAAATGAACACAATTCAATGATCAAATCAACGGCATAAACCTCAAATTGATTAAACAATGTGAAAAAGCATGTTGTATTTGTGTTGTAGAATATTGGTTGGGAAATGACCAAATTTAAATGTCAAATCAACGTCACAACCTGACATTGATTAAACGTTGTCAAAAAGCATGTTGTTTCAACGTTGAATTTCTGTTGTAGAATATTGGAAATGAGAAAAATTCAATGGTCAAATCAACGTCACAGCCTGACATTGATTAAACGTTGTGAAAAAGCACATTGTATTTGTGTTAAAGAATAATGGTTGGGAAATGACCAAATTTCAATGGTCAAATCAACGTCACAACCTGACATTGATTAAACGTTGTCAAAAAGCATGTTGTTTCAACGTTGCATTTGTGTTGTAGAATACTGGTTGGGAAATGACCAACATTCAATGTCAAATCAACATCAGAACCCAACATTGATTAAACGTTGTTAAAAAGTATATTGTTTCAATGTTGTATTTCTGTTGTAGAATATTAGAAATGACCAAAATTCAATGGTCAAATCAACGTCACAACCTGACATTGACTAAACATCGTCATAAAGCATGTTGTTTCAACGTTGTATTTGTGTTGTAGAATATTGGTTGGGAAATGACCAAATGTCAATGTTAAATCAACATTGGAACCAAACATTGATTGAACGTCGTCAAAAAGCATGTTGTTTCAACGTTGTATTTGTCTTGTAGAATATTGGTTGGGAAATGACCAAATGTCAATGTTAAATCAACATCGGAACCAAACATTGATTGAACGTCGTCAAAAAGCATGTTGTTTCATTGTTGTATTTGTGTTGTAGAATATTGGTTGGGAAATGACCAAATTTCAATGTTAAATCAACATCGGAACCAAACATTGATTGAAAGTCGTCAAAAAGCATGTTTCAACGTTGTATTTGTGTTGTAGAATATTGGTTGGGAAATGACCAAATTCCAATGTTAAATCAACATCGGAACCCAACATTGATTGAACGTCATCAAAAAGCATGTTGTTTCAACGTTGTATTTGTGTTGTAGAATATTGGTTGGGAAATGACCAAATGTCAATGTTAAATCAACATTGGAACCAAACATTGATTGAACGTCATCAAAAAGCATGTTGTTTCAACGTTGTATTTGTGTTGTAGAATATTGGTTGGGAAATGACCAAATTTCATTGTTAAATCAACATCGGAACCCAACATTGATTAAACGTCATCAAAAAGCATGTTGTTTCAACGTTGTATTTGTGTTGTAGAATATTGGTTGGGAAATGACCAAATGTCAATGTTAAATCAACATCGGAACCCAACATTGATTAAACGTCATCAAAAAGCATGTTGTTTCAACGTTGTATTTGTGTTGTAGAATATTGGTTGGGAAATTACCAAATGTCAATGTTAAATCAACATCGGAACCCAACATTGATTAAACGTCGTCAAAAAGCATGTTGTTTCAACGTTGTATTTGTGTTGTAGAATATTGGTTGGGAAATGACCAAATGTCAATGTTAAATCAACATTGGAACCCAACATTGATTGAACGTTGTCAAAAAGCATGTTGTTTCAACGTTGTATTTGTGTTGTAGAATATTGGTTGGGAAATGACCAAATTCCAATGTTAAATCAACATCGGAACCCAACATTGATTAAACGTCGTCAAAAAGCATGTTGTTTCAACGTTGTATTTGTGTTGTAGAATATTGGTTGGGAAATGACCAAATGTCAATGTTAAATCAACATTGGAACCAAACATTGATTGAACGTCGTCAAAAAGCATGTTGTTTCAACGTTGTATTTGTGTTGTAGAATATTGGTTGGGAAATGACCAAATTTCAATGTTAAATCAACATCGGAACCCAACATTGATTAAACGTCGTCAAAAAGCATGTTGTTTCAACGTTGTATTTGTGTTGTAGAATATTGGTTGGGAAATGACCAAATGTCAATGTTAAATCAACATTGGAACCCAACATTGATTAAACGTCATCAAAAAGCATGTTGTTTCAACGTTGTATTTGTGTTGTAGAATATTGGTTGGGAAATGACCAAATTCCAATGTTAAATCAACATCGGAACCCAACATTGATTAAACGTCGTCAAAAAGCATGTTGTTTCAACGTTGTATTTGTGTTGTAGAATATTGGTTGGGAAATGACCAAATGTCAATGTTAAATCAACATCGGAACCCAACATTGATTAAACGTCATCAAAAAGCATGTTGTTTCAACGTTGTATTTGTGTTGTAGAATATTGGTTGGGAAATGACCAAATCCCAATGTTAAATCAACATCGGAACCAAACATTGATTAAACGTCGTCAAAAAGCGTGTTGTTTCAACGTTGTATTTGTGTTGTAGAATATTGGTTGCGAAATGACCAAATTTCAATGTTAAATCAACATCGGAACCAAACATTGATTGAACGTCGTCAAAAAGCATGTTGTTTCAACGTTGTATTTGTGTTGCAGAATATTAGTTGGGAAATCGCCAACATTCAATGTCAAATCAACATCAGAACCCAAAAATTATGTTGTTTCATTATTGTGTTTGTTACAACCGGGTCGCATGGTGATGCGGGGTTTGTTCTCCCCGGATGCAAAGGGACGAATCCGGACAGGACATGCAGGTAAGGACATTTAATAGTAAATTAACACAAAACAGGAAACAAACCGACGGAATAAGGTGCCGATTGCACCTGAAGCTAAGGCTACTACTTAGCACAGACTAGGGATCACTAGCAGGGGCTAGGAGACAAGCAAAGAAGCCAGACCGACTGACTGGCAAAGGCAGGCTTAAATAATGTCAGTGATTACAAAAAGGTGCGCGTCCGGAACACAAGAGGCAGGTGAAACTAATAAGTAGCCATGGTAACTAAACAGGAACTCAAGGAGTCCAAAACAAACAGAATACATAAAACATGATCCGGACCACGGATCATGACAGTATTCGAGTTGCTCAACGTCAGGACCTAATTCAGGGGTCACCAACCTTTTTGAAATCAAGGGCTACTTCTTGGGTACTGATTAATGCGAAGGGCTACCAATTTGATACACACTTAAATAAATTGCCAGAAATAGCCAATTTGCTCAATTTACCTTTAACTCTATGTTATTATTAATAATTAATGATATTTACACTTAATGGAATGGTTTAAAAGAGGAGAAAACACCCAAAAAAATGACAATTACATTTTGAAACATAGTTTATCTTCAAATTTGACTCTTTAAAATTCAAAATTAAACCGAAAAAAGAAGAGAACATTTTATTTATTTATTTAGCTAATTAGAATCTTTTTGATTTTTTTTTAAAAATAATTTATGGAACATCATTAGTAATTTTTCCTGATTAAGATTAATTTTAGAATTTTGATGACATGTTTTAAATAGGTTAAAATCCAATCTGCACTTTGTTAGAATATATAACAAATTGGACCAAGCTATATTTCTAGCAAAGACAAATCATTATTTCTTCTAGATTTTCCAGAACAAAAATTTTAAAAGAAATTCAAAAGACTTTGAAATAAGATTTAAATTTGATTCTACAGATTTTCTAGATTTGCCACAATAATTTTTTTGAATTTTAATCATAAGTTTGAAGAAATATTTCACAAATATTCGTCGTCGAAAAAACAGAAGCTAAAATGAAGAATTAAATTAAATATTATTTATTATTCTTTACAATAAAAAAAATAAATTTACCTGAACATTGATTTAAATTGTCAGGAAAGAAGAGGAAGGAATTTAAAAGGTAAAAAGGTATATGTGTTTAAAAATCCTAAAATCATTTTTAAGGTTGTATTTTTTCTCAAAAATTGTCTTTCTGAAAGTTAGGAGAAGCAAAGTAAAAAAAATGTATGAATTTATTCAAACAAGTGAAGACCAAGTCTTTAAAATATTTTCTTGGATTTTCAAATTCTATTTGAGTTTTGTCTCTCTTAGAATTAAAAATGTCGGGCAAAGCGAGACCAGCTTGCTAGTAAATAAATACAATTTAAAAAATAGAGGCAGCTCACTGGTAAGTGCTGCTATTTGAGCTATTTTTAGAACAGGCCAGCGGGCTACTCATCTGGTCCTTACGGGCTACCTGGTGCCCGCGGGCACCGCGTTGGTGACCCCGGACCTAATTCAACAAGTTGTCAACCTTGTTTCAATGTCTAGAGCCTGCTGGGATATGCGGGGCACCGCAAGAAAGTTTCCCACGGATATCTTTGTGTTTTTGGGCAAGTATATTGAAGTTGTCAGCCTGAGAGCTGCCGTGTGATGCCACGAGTACAGTAATGTCAAAAACAGCCCTGCCTCGGCCTCGTCAGACTTCAACTTTCCGCTCGACCCCCAACGCGAAAACAAGGGCAACTTCCGCCGTCGCCGAAGCTCCAGATAACGGCGGCTCGCAGCGTTTGATGCCGCCTCTCCCGGAAGTCTCCAAAGGGCAAGAGGGAAGGAAAAGCAGAAGAGAGGCGCAACGCGGCAACAATCCGCCTTAATTACAGTCAAAGCTATATCTGAAAATCCAGATGAAGGGGAGCACAAAGGCCTAAGTCTACAGAGGAGATTTCATTACTCGTTCCTCTCCTTACCTTTTCTGTGTCTGGCGAAGAAAAGGAACAAAGGCGGAACCCTACTGATAGAAAACTAGCAGAACAGTGAAACAACAGGACACAACTGATCGCTCATGCATGGCCGGGATTAGGCAGCGACTAGAAAGAGCACGGAGAAGAAAGCACACAACTAAAGAAACAGGGGACTGACAAACTTTTTTTCTTCTTCCCCTTTTGTGCCGAAAAGGACGGAATGAAAAGGTCTGCTCGTATGAAAAGATGGAGAGAGAACGATTACCAAACAGGGGCGGTTCTTTTCAGCTCCGTGTACGCCTCCACTCTCCTTCCTTTTTTCAAGCAGCCGCGAGAAACGTGGATCTCGCCTCTCCGGGGAGAGACGAATAAACATTTATAATAATTGTTTATCACCATACGATTGGTCATTGTTGTTCAATGTGGGTTTTGTAAGAAAAACATTGTGACCAAACATTGTTGCTAATAGTTTTGATTGATTGATTGATTGAAACTTTTATTAGTAGATTGCACAGTACAATAATAATAATAATATATTTTGTTTGTAAAAAGCACTTTACATTGAGTAAACAACCTCAAAGTGCTACAGTGTATAAAAAAAATAATTAAAAAAATAGCTAAAATAGCTAAAACTAGTATGCATTTATCTAAAAATAAGTATTTTTAAAAAGACGGGTTTTTAAGCCTTTTTTAAAAGCATCCGCAGTCTGTGGTGCCCTCAGGTGGTCAGGGAGAGCGTTCCACAGACTGGGAGCGGCGGAGCAGAAAGCCCGGTCTCCCATTGTTCGTAGCTTTGTCCAGTACGTATTCCGTACAATTGACCACTAAATGGCGACACCCCAATAAGTCGGGGTCCACGTTAATTGATGGTAAGCAGCGATCATCCAACGATACTTTGAGGACTCAAATTGTTGTCTTTTCTTCAGTCATCATGTCTTAATTTTCATGAAGATGAATGAAGATGTGTGTGATGGAGACACTTCCGGTTTGCATCCTTCCTGAGTGGGGATGTAAGCTGGACTGCAACAGGAACTTGTCAAATTGTGTTTGTGTTGCGTTCAGTGGCATATTTTGTATACAAACACACACACACACACACACACACACACACACACACACACACACACACACACACACACACACACACACACACACACACACACACACACACACACACACAACGTTGAAGCAGTTTTTCAAGGGACAACTCACAGATAATCATGAGGGAA
Source organism: Entelurus aequoreus (assembly GCF_033978785.1). Lineage (NCBI taxonomy): Eukaryota > Metazoa > Chordata > Actinopteri > Syngnathiformes > Syngnathidae > Entelurus > Entelurus aequoreus. The sequence continues at coordinate 7,143,614 of NC_084734.1, forward strand.
CTGGGGTTGTCCCCGGTACCAATATTTAGGTACCGGTACCAAAATGTATTTCGATAGTTTTCGGTACTTTTCTAAATAAGGGGCACCACAAAAATGTCATTATTGTCTTTGTTTGAACAAAAAAATCTTAGGGTACATGAAACATCCATCCATCCATCCATGTTCTTCCGCTTATCCGAGGTCCCTCTCCCCAGCCACTTCGTCCAGCTCTTCTCGGGGCATCCCGAGGCGTTCCCAGGCCAGCCGGGAGACATAGTCTTCCCAACGTGTCCTGGGTCTTCCCTGTGGCCTCCTGTCGGTCGAACGTGCCCTAAACACCTCCCTAGGGAGGCGTTCGGGTGGCATCCTGACCAGATGCCCGAACCACCTCATCTGGCTCCTCTCCATGTGGAGGAGCAGCGGCTTTAGTTTGAGCTCCCCCCGGATGAAAGAGCTTCTCACCCTATCTCTAAGGGAGAGACCCGCCACCCGGCGGAGGAAACTCATTTGGGCCGCTTGTACCCGTGATCTTGTCCTTTCGGACATAACCCAAAGCTCATGACCATAGGTGAGGATGGGAACGTAGATCGACCGGTAAATTGAGAGCTTTGCCTTCCGGCTCAGCTCCTTCTTTACCACAACGGATCGATACAGCGTCCGCATTACTGAAGACGCCGCACCGATCCGCCTGTCGACCTCACGATCTACTCTTCCCTCACTCGTGAACAAGACTCCAAGGTACTTGAACTCCTCCACTTGGGGCAAGATCTCCTCCCCAACCCGGAGATGGCACTCCACCCTTTTCCGGGCGAGAACCATGGACTCGGACTTGGAGGTGCTGATTCTCATCCCAGTCGCTTCACACTCGGCTGCAAACCGATCCAGTGAGAGCTGGACCACTGGACCATCATCTGCAAAAAGCATAGACCTAATCCTGCAGCCACCAAACCGGATCCCCTCAACGCCTTGACTGCGCCTAGAAATTCTGTCCATAAAAGTTATGAACAGAATCGGTGACAAAAAGGGCAGTCCTTGCGGAGTTCAACCCTCACTGGAAACTGGTCCGACTTACTGCCGGCAATGCGGACCAAGCTCTGACGCTGATCACACAGGGAACGGACCACCACAATCAGACAGTCCGATACCCCATACTCTCTGAGCACTCTCCATAGGACTTCCCAAAGGACACGGTCGTATGCCTTCTCCAAGTCCACAAAGCACATGTAGACTATTTGGGCAAACTCCCATGTACCCTCGAGGATTCTGCCGAATGTCTCGAGCTGGTCCACAGTTCCACAACCGGGACGAAAACCACTCTGCTCCTTCTGAATCCGAGATTCCACTACCCGGCGTAGCCTCCTCTCCAGTACACTTGAATACACCTTACCGGAGTGAGGAGTGTGATCCCACATATATATAAAATAAATCGTTTGACATGCCTATAAGGGAAAATGAGCTTCAGTTCTAAGGTTCACATCACACCAGATTCATTTACAGGACCAAAAACTACGAACACTTGTTAGTGAAATGTTGGTTATCTGGACGCTATGTGTCCTTTAAAGGTGGGCACTGAATTTGAAAACACCCTTGAGTTACAGGAGGTGTTTTGTAGAGTGAAAGACCCATGTGAGAAATTGCAATTCTTCCCCAGCGATGGGGTTTAATAAGCGATCCACCATGTGGTTTGTTTGTCAAGAGAGACAATGGCAACACAGTCCACCAGGATTCAGGAGTTAGCTCACACAAACACGTCTTGTGTTTCCACGTATTCACATGTGCCGTACAAGTTTCACCGGCTAAGTAAAAAAAAAAAGATTCAGTGTTTCATCAGATTAATCGTGATTAATTGCGGTAAAGTACCGTATTTTCTGGACCATAAGGCACACTGCCGATGAACAGGTCTAGTCAGGTCTTTTTTCATACAAAAGGTGCACCGGAATATAAGGCGCATTAAAGAAGTCATATTATTATTTTTTTTTTCAAGTCTTTTAAAACTTTCCCAAAAATTCCAGCTTTTCCCGAAATTCCCAAATTTCCATTAAATTCCCATTGAAATGAATGTGACATTTTTTAAAGTTCCACAATTCCCACATTTTTCATTCGATTCAAACCGTTCCAACTCTAAAATATTCGACCTGTTCAAAATTGTGTGCTCCCTTTCAACAATTGTAAAAAAAAAAATCCGGATTTCCAAGAATTTCCAGTTTTCCGGGACATTTTTCCCATTCAAAATTTCCATTTCCACATTTTTCAACCGATTCAAACATTTCCACCTTCAACATATTCCACTCATCTAGGACATTCAAACTATATGTTTTCCAAGTTATGGGTTAATATGAATAAATAAAAAAAATTCCAGGAATTCCCAGAATTTCAGTGTTTCCCACACATTAATTTATTTGTGGCGGCCCGCCACGAAATAATTACGTCCACCACAAATAAAATAAAATAAAAAATTAAAAATAAAAATAAAAAAAATTAATAAAAAAAAATAATAAAAAAAAAATAATAAAAATAAAAATAAAAATAAAAATAAAAATAAAAATAAAAATAAAAATAAAAATAAAAATAAAAATAAAAATAAAAATAAAAATAAAAATAAAAATAAAAATAAAAAAATAAAAAAAATAAAAAAATAAATAAAAATAAAAATAAAAATAAAAAAAATAAAAAAAATAAAATAAATAAAAATAAAAAAATAATAATACAATAAAAATAAATAAAAAATTAAAAAAATAAATAAATAAAAAATAAAATAAAATAAAATAAAAAATAAAAAAAAAATTAATAATAATAAAATAAAATAAAAAAAATAAAATAAAAAAAATAAAAAATAAAAATTAAAAAAAATAATTAAAAAAATAAAAAAAAATAAAAAAAAATGTTGTCCTGTCCAGCTTCTCAGGCAAATCATATAGTTGATGTAGATGCCCATATAGGCTGTTCAGGTTTACTTTACAAAAGAGAAGTGTAGGATACTTCTCTTGTTGCCTTATTTGTATTTGACCACTACTGTTTTCTGTTTATTTGTTACTGACTGTGGCAGGACACCTCTGCCTCTGTTTCACTTTATGTTGCTGGTAAATAATATGGTTGTAGTAGTAGGCTAAAGTTAAATTATTGAGTATGCACTAATTAAAGGGGCAGAGCTTTAAGAGACATTTTAGCTTTTATATTTTATAAGATATATTTTTTGAAAGAACCACAATTAATAAATATATTTCAGTGAATAACTTATTGTTCAAATCTGTATATAAATATGTACATAACGTGTTGTAATTATATTGTAAAATGGATGGGTGGATGGACCTTTAAAACAAAACTGTTATTATTAATTAGTAAGTATACATTTTTTGAGCCTTTTTAGAGAAAATCATATCATTGTAGTAAATTATGCAAATGACTCGATGGTGTTGATGATGATGATGATGATGATAGCCACGCCCCCACCACCACAGGTATCTTGGCAGTTTATGGGAAACACTGAATTCCCTTCTTTTCAAACACTTTTTTGACTACTCCTTCCACATTTTTCAACCCACTTCAACCGTTCCACCGTCCAAACATTCCTCTTATTCAGGAAAAAAAACAAAGTACTTTTTTGAACTGTAAAAATTCCCAGTTTTCCCCAAATTCCTGGAATTCCTTAATACAATTTCTCAATTAAAATGTTACCACTTTAACATTTCTCGACCGTTTTGAAAAATTCCAACACCAACCATTTCAACTCATTCAAGTCTTTTAACATGTTCCCAAAAATTCCAGCTTTTCCCGAAATTCCCAAGTTTCCATTAAATTCCTATGGGACATTTTTCAAAGTTCCACAATTCCCACATTTTTTATTGGATGCAAACAGTTCCAACTCCAAAATGTTTGGCCTGTTCAAAATTGTGTGCTCCCTTTCAACAACTGTAAAAAAAAAAATCCAGATTTCCAAGAATTCCCAGTTTTCCGGGACATTTTTCCCATTCAAAATGAATTGGCCATTTTTCAAACGTTCACCATTTCCACATTTTTCAACCGATTCAAACCTTTCCACCTTCAACATATTCCACTCATCTAGGACATTCAAACTATATTTTTTACAAGTTAAAAAAATTCCAGGAATTCACAGAATTCCCTTTTTTTCAAACACTTTTTTGACTACTCCTTCCACATTTTTCAACCCACTTCAACCGTTCCACCGTCCAAACATTCCTCTTAATCAGGACAAAAAACAAAGTAATTTTTTGAACTGCAAAAATTCCCGGTTTTCCCCAAATTCCTGGAATTCCTTAATACAATTTCTCAATTAAAATGTTACCACTTTAACATTTCTCGACCGTTTTGAAAAATTCCAACACCAACCATTTCAACTCATTCAAGTCTTTTAACATTTTCCCAAAAATTCCAGCTTTTCCCGAAATTCCCAAGTTTCCATTAAATTCCTATGGGACATTTTTCAAAGTTCCACAATTCCCACATTTTTCATTGGATGCAAACAGTTCCAACTCCAAAATGTTTTGCCTGTTCAAAATTGTGTGCTCCCTTTCAACAACTGTAAAAAAAAAAATCCAGATTTCCAAGAATTCCCAGTTTTCCGGGACATTTTTTCCATTCAAAATGAATTGGCCATTTTTCAAACGTTCACCATTTCCACATTTTTCAACCGATTCAAACCTTTCCACCTTCAACATATTCCACTCATCTAGGACATTCAAACTATATTTTTTCCAAGTTAAAAAAATTCCAGGAATTCCCAGAATTCCCTTTTTTTCAAACACTTTTTTGACTACTCCTTCCACATTTTTCAACCCACTTCAACCGTTCCACCGTCCAAACATTCCTCTTAATCAGGACAAAAAACAAAGTACTTTTTTGAACTACAAAAATTCCCGGTTTTCCCCAAATTCCTGGAATTCCTTAATACAATTTCTCAATGAAAATGTTACCACTTTAACATTTCTCGACCGTTTTGAAAAATTCCAACACCGACCATTTCAACTCATTCAAGTCTTTTAACATTTTCCCAAAAATTCCAGCTTTTCCCGAAATTCCCAAGTTTCCATTAAATTCCTATGGGACATTTTTCAAAGTTCAACAATTCCCACATTTTTCATTCGATGCAAACAGTTCCAACTCCAAAATGTTTGGCCTGTTCAAAATTGTGTGCTCCCTTTCAACAACTGTAAAAAAAATGCAGGTTTTCTAAGAATTCCAAGTTTTCAGGGACATTTTTCCCATTCAAAATGAATTATCAATATTTTAAACTTCAACAATTCCCACATTTTTCAACCTATTCAAACCATTCCAACATCAACACATTCCACTCATCCAACTAACACTTTCCCAAGTTAAAAACCAAATTCCGTTTTTTCCTGGAAATGTAAACTCTTCAACACTCAAACCATTTCAGTGTTTAAACGATTTCAACATTCAAACCATTTCTACATTCTCCCTACATTCCATCAGCATTTTAGTTCTTCTTCTCCAGATTTTACCCTGCTTTACCTTCCACATTTTTCATCTGATTCAAAGCGTTCCAACTTCAAACAGTTCAGCCTATTCGGGAATCGCAGGCTTTCCCTTGACAAATTCCCAGATTTCTCAGAATTCCAAGTTTTCAGGGACATTTTTTCCATTCAAAATGAATTGGCCATTTTTCAAACATTGAACCATTTCCAAATTTTTCAACCGATTAAAACCATTTCACCTTCAACATATTCAACTCATCTAGGAAATTCAAACTATGATTTTTTCCAAGTTAAAAAAAATTCCAGGAATTCCCAGAATTCCCTTTTTTTAAACACTTTTTTGACTACTCCTTCCACATTTTTCAACCCACTTCAACCGTTCCACCGTCCAAACACTCGTCTTAATCAGGACAAAAAAACAAAGTACTTTTTTGAACTGCAAAAATTCCCGGTTTTCCCAAAATTCCTTAATACAATTTCTTAATTAAAAATGTTAATTCTTTAACATTTTTCGACCGATTTGAAAAAATTCCAACACCAACCATTTCAACTCATTCAAGTCTTTTAACATTTTCCCAAAAAATTCCAGCTTTTCCCGAAATTCCCAAATTTCCATTAAATTACCCATTGAAATGAATGGGAATTTTTTCAAGGTTCCACAATTCCCACATTTGTCATTTGATTCAAACCGTTCCAACTCCAAAATATTCGGCCTGTTCAAAATTGTGTGCTCCCTTTCAACAATTGTAAAAAAAATTCTGGATTTCCAAGAATTCCAAGTTTTCAGGGACATTTTTCCCATTCAAAATGAATTGGCCATTTTTCAAACATTCACCAATTCCGCATTTTTCAACCGATTCAAACTAGGGCTGCAACAACTAATCGATTAAATTTATTATAAAAATAGTTGGCGATTAATTTAGTCATTGATTCGTTGAATGCGCAGAGGCAATTTTGTATTTTATTTTTTAATTGTATTTTAATAAAAAAAATTTTTTATAAACCTTTATTTATAAACTGCAACATGTACAAACAGCTGAGAAACAATAATCAAAATAAGTATGATACCAGTATGCTGTTTGTTTTCAATAACATACTGGAAAGGATAGACATGTAGTTTGTCTCGTTTATCCGATTATTAATCGAAGTAATAATCGACAGATTAATCGATTATCAAATTAATCGTTAGTTGCAGCCCTAATTCAAACCATTCCACCTTCAACATATTCCACTCATCTAGGACATTCAAACTATGATTTTTTCCAAGTTAAAAAAAATTCCAGGAATTCCCAGAATTCCCTTTTTTTCAAACACTTTTTTGACTACTCCTTCCACATTTTTCAACCCACTTCAACCGTTCCACCGTCCAAACACTCGTCTTAATCAGGACAAAAAAACAAAGTACTTTTTTGAACTGCAAAAATTCCCGGTTTTCCCGAAATTCCTTAATACAATTTCTCAATTAAAAATGTTAATTCTTTAACATTTTTCGACCGATTTGAAAAATTCCAACACCAACCATTTCAACTCATTCAAGTCTTTTAACATTTTTCCCAAAAAATTCCAGCTTTTCCCGAAATTCCCAAATTTCCATTAAATTCCCATTGAAATGAATGGGAAATTTTTCAAAGTTCCACAATTCCCACATTTGTCATTCGATTCAAACCGTTCCAACTCCAAAATATTCGGCCTGTTCAAAATTGTGTGCTCCCTTTCAACAATTGCAAAAAAAAATTCCGGATTTCCAAGAATTCCAAGTTTTCAGGGACATTTTTCCCATTCAAAATGAATTGGCCATTTTTCAAACATTCACCAATTCCACATTTTTCAACCCATTCAAACTAAGGCTGTAACAACTAATCAATTAAATTGATTACAAAAATAGTTGGCGATTAATTTAGTCATTGATTCGTTGGATGCACAGAGGCAATTTTGTATTTTATTTTATTTTTTAATTGTATTTTATTTTTTTATTTTTTTTATAAACCTTTATTTATAAACTGTAACATGTACAAACAGCTGAGAAACAATAATCAAAAATAAGTATGATACCAGTATGCTGTTTTTGTTCAATAACATGCTGGAAAGGATAGACATGTAGTTTGTCTCGTTTATCCGATTATTAATCGAAGTAATAATCGACAGATTAATCGATTATCAAATTAATCGTTAGTTGCAGCCCTAATTCAAACCATTCCACCTTCAACATATTCCACTCATCTAGGACATTCAAACTATGATTTTTTCCAAGTTAAAAAAAATTCCAGGAATTCACAGAATTCCCTTTTTTTCAAACACTTTTTTGACTACTCCTTCCACATTTTTCAACCCACTTCAACCGTTCCACCGTCCAAACACTCGTCTTAATCAGGACGAAAAAAACAAAGTACTTTTTTGAACTGCAAAAATTCCCGGTTTTCCCGAAATTCCTTAATACAATTTCTCAATTAAAAATGTTAATTCTTTAACATTTTTCGACCGATTTGAAAAATTCCAACACCAACCATTTCAACTCATTCAAGTCTTTTAACATTTTCCCAAAAAATTCCAGCTTTTCCCGAAACTCCCAAATTTCCATTAAATTCCCATTGAAATGAATGGGAAATTTTTCAAAGTTCCACAATTCCCACATTTGTCATTCGATTCAAACCGTTCCAACTCCAAAATATTCGGCCTGTTCAAAATTGTGTGCTCCCTTTCAACAATTGCAAAAAAAAATTCCGGATTTCCAAGAATTCCAAGTTTTCAGGGACATTTTTCCCATTCAAAATGAATTGGCCATTTTTCAAACATTCACCAATTCCACATTTTTCAACCCATTCAAACTAAGGCTGTAACAACTAATCAATTAAATTGATTACAAAAATAGTTGGCGATTAATTTAGTCATTGATTCGTTGGATGCACAGAGGCAATTTTGTATTTTATTTTATTTTTTAATTGTATTTTATTTTTTTATTTTTTTTATAAACCTTTATTTATAAACTGTAACATGTACAAACAGCTGAGAAACAATAATCAAAAATAAGTATGATACCAGTATGCTGTTTTTGTTCAATAACATGCTGGAAAGGATAGACATGTAGTTTGTCTCGTTTATCCGATTATTAATCGAAGTAATAATCGACAGATTAATCGATTATCAAATTAATCGTTAGTTGCAGCCCTAATTCAAACCATTCCACCTTCAACATATTCCACTCATCTAGGACATTCAAACTATGATTTTTTCCAAGTTAAAAAAAATTCCAGGAATTCACAGAATTCCCTTTTTTTCAAACACTTTTTTGACTACTCCTTCCACATTTTTCAACCCACTTCAACCGTTCCACCGTCCAAACACTCGTCTTAATCAGGACGAAAAAAACAAAGTACTTTTTTGAACTGCAAAAATTCCCGGTTTTCCCGAAATTCCTTAATACAATTTCTCAATTAAAAATGTTAATTCTTTAACATTTTTCGACCGATTTGAAAAATTCCAACACCAACCATTTCAACTCATTCAAGTCTTTTAACATTTTTCCCAAAAAATTCCAGCTTTTCCCGAAACTCCCAAATTTCCATTAAATTCCCATTGAAATGAATGGGAAATTTTTCAAAGTTCCACAATTCCCACATCTGTCATTCGATTCAAACCGTTCCAAATCCAAAATATCCGGCCTGTTCAAAATTGTGTGCTCCCTTTCAACAATTGTAAAAAAAATTCCGGATTTCCAAGAATTCCAAGTTTTCAGGGACATTTTTCCCATTCAAAATGAATTGGCCATTTTTCAAACATTCACCAATTCCACATTTTTCAACCGATTCAAACTAGGGCTGCAACAACTAATCGATTAAATTGATTACAAAAATAGTTGGCGATTAATTTAGTCATTGATTCGTTGAATGCACAGAGGCAATTTTGTATTTTATTTTATTTTTTAATTGTATTTTATTTTTTTATTTTTTTTATAAACCTTTATTTATAAACTGTAACATGTACAAACAGCTGAGAAACAATAATCAAAATAAGTATGATACCAGTATGCTGTTTGTTTTCAATAACATACTGGAAAGGATAGACATGTAGTTTGTCTCGTTTATCCGATTATTAATCGAAGTAATAATCGACAGATTAATCGATTATCACATTAATCGTTAGTTGCAGCCCTAATTCAAACCATTCCACCTTCAACATATTCCACTCATCTAGGACATTCAAACTATGATTTTTTCCAAGTTAAAAAAAATTCCAGGAATTCCCAGAATTCCCTTTTTTTCAAACACTTTTTTGACTACTCCTTCCACATTTTTCAACCCACTTCAACCGTTCCACCGTCCAAACACTCGTCTTAATCAGGACAAAAAAACAAAGTACTTTTTTGAACTGCAAAAATTCCCGGTTTTCCCGAAATTCCTTAATACAATTTCTCAATTAAAAATGTTAATTCTTTAACATTTTTCGACCGATTTGAAAAATTCCAACACCAACCATTTCAACTCATTCAAGTCTTTTAACATTTTTCCCAAAAAATTCCAGCTTTTCCCGAAACTCCCAAATTTCCATTAAATTCCCATTGAAATGAATGGGAAATTTTTCAAAGTTCCACAATTCCCACATTTGTCATTCGATTCAAACCGTTCCAACTCCAAAATATTCGGCCTGTTCAAAATTGTGTGCTCCCTTTCAACAATTGCAAAAAAAAATTCCGGATTTCCAAGAATTACAAGTTTTCAGGGACATTTTTCCCATTCAAAATGAATTGGCCATTTTTCAAACATTCACCAATTCCACATTTTTCAACCCATTCAAACTAAGGCTGTAACAACTAATCGATTAAATTGATTACAAAAATAGTTGGCGATTAATTTAGTCATTGATTCGTTGGATGCACAGAGGCTATTTTGTATTTTGTTTTATTTTTTAATTGTATTTTATTTTTTAATTTTTTTTATAAACCTTTATTTATAAACTGTAACATGTACAAACAGCTGAGAAACAATAATCAAAATAAGTATGATACCAGTATGCTGTTTGTTTTCAATAACATACTGGAAAGGATAGACATGTAGTTTGTCTCGTTTATCCGATTATTAATCGAAGTAATAATCGACAGATTAATCGATTATCAAATTAATCGTTAGTTGCAGCCCTAATTCAAACCATTCCACCTTCAACATATTCCACTCATCTAGGAAATTCAAACTATGATTTTTTCCAAGTTAAAAAAAATTCCAGGAATTCCCAGAATTCCCTTTTTTTCAAACACTTTTTTGACTACTCCTTCCACATTTCTCAACCCACTTCAACCGTTCCACCGTCCAAACACTCGTCTTAATCAGGACAAAAAAACAAAGTACTTTTTTGAACTGTAAAAATTCCCGGTTTTCCCGAAATTCCTTAATACAATTTCTCAATTACAAATGTGAAAAATTCCAACACCAACCATTTCAACTCATTCAAGTCTTTTAAAATTTTCCCCAAAAAGTCCAGCTTTTCCCGAAACTCCCAAATTTCCATTAAATTCCCATTGAAATGAATGGGACATTTTTCAAAGTTCCACAATTCCCACATCTGTCATTCGATTCAAACCGTTCCAACTCCAAAATATTCGGCCTGTTCAAAATTGTGTGCTCCCTTTCAACAATTGTAAAAAAATTTCCGGATTTCCAAGAATTCCAAGTTTTCAGGGACATTTTTCCCATTCAAAATGAATTGGCCATTTTTCAAACATTCACCAATTCCGCATTTTTCAACCGATTCAAACTAGGGCTGCAACAACTAATCGATTAAATTGATTATAAAAATAGTTGGCGATTAATTTAGTCATTGATTCGTTGGATGCGCAGAGGCAATTTTGTATTTTATTTTTTAATTGTATTTTAATTAAAAAAAAAAGTTTATAAACCTTTATTTATAAACTGCAACATGTACAAACAGCTGAGAAACAATAATCAAAATAAGTATGATGCCAGTATGCTGTTTTTTTTCAATACCATACTGGAAAGGATAGACATGTAGTTTGTCTCTTTTATCCGATTATTAATCGATTAATCGAAGTAATAATCGACAGATTAATCGATTATCAAATGAATCACTTTTTTGACTACTCCTCCCACATTTTTCAACCCACTTCAACCGTTCCACCGTCCAAACGTTCCTCTTAATCAGGACAAAAAAAACAAAGTACTTTTTTTGAACTATTCTTACATTCATATTACATTCTGTCAGCATTTCACTTCAACTTCAGCATTGGAGCATTCCTTCAGGAATTGCCTCTTCTAGTTTCACTTTTATTATTCAGTGTATTTTTACTTTTGTATATGACAAGTTAGGATTGCGAGTTTTCTTTAAAACATTGCCCATCATGTTTTTTTAATGGTATTATTACATTCACTTGACATTATAACCTATGGTAACATTTGTTTTGCACTACAGAACACATTTGTTAGTTTTTGTAACCAACAGCCTACCTATTAAAGACTCAAAAGTCATAACAACCTCACTTCCGAGTCACTTTTCTTCAGCGTTTTCTTGCATTAAAAGCAACGCTTGTCCTAGAGCTCCTGGCACAAGTGACAAAGTGCAACATGAGAGTGCAAACAGATGAATGGCTGCCTCGGCCTTTGAGCTAACGTGATTGATCACACTGCAATGTTGATGGCAAGAATTGCACGCATGCCGCTATTCTTATTAAAAGGAATTGGTGATGAATCACCCGCGAGCATGAATCATTTATCAGTAATACCCTCATTTTCCACACCATCCATGAAGATAATGATGATGCAAAGATAATAAAAAATACATAAAGTAATTCAATTTGTTGACCTTCTCCGACGCCTTCGGCATATATTCCAACAATTTGATCATCTGTTGATGGTCTTTGGTACTTTAGCTTGTTAGCAGTAATAAACTGCATTGGATGTAGTTTATTGGTATTAATGTAAAACACGTCCAGTGTTTGTTTCTTTGCAATTCATGGTAATTTTTTACATAATCCTGGATAATACATTCCAGCTAGTGTTCAGTTCTGCCCCCTAGTGGATTAGAGCAGGACAGGAGGCGCTCAGAGAAATGTCATTGGATTCTTGGCAAGTGCTTTGATCACAGGCCCATTGTTAGAATCTTATTTTTCTTCACAGGAAAGACGGATAAGCGTCTAAGTTGAAATAATTAAAATAATAAAATGTTATGATCAATTGGAAATTAATATTCATGAATATAAATATAAAATGTAGTGCATTTTACTATACTTTCTGTGAACTTAAGTAACTTTTTGGAATTTAAAAATTGAAAATAATTGAAATTGAGATACATTAAATCAAAATTTTAAAAAAATACAATGACAATATATTCAAGTACAAAAAAAAAATCTATGTTACTGTTTCAAGATAAAAATTACAAATAAATTACCCTAAATGAAAATATAAACATTGTTTACATTACACTACTGTTCTTTTTGAAAAAAAAAAAAAAAATTAATACAACACTACATTTTTTATAATTATAATTGATATAATAAAATGTAGAGTCTTATATCATATTGAATAAAAAAATAAGTAAAAGCAATTAAAACCTATTCAAGTAACAATTATAATAATATAATTATATACTTACATACACACACATATATATATATATATATATATATATATATATATATATATATATATATATATATATATATATATATATATATATATATATATATATACAACATTAAAATTTAAATTAATTAAATGTAATGGTATAATAAATCTAATTGAATGCATTTTTATAAATTAAAATAAGTACATACAGTTGAATCAAAAGAAAGTAAAAAATATATAAATATTTTAAGTTTAAACATTAAAAAAAAAAGTAAATTAAAAAAATAATCTGTAGTGCATTACATTATTGTCATTTTGGAAGAATTGTACCAATAATTCAACATTAAATATAATAGTTTTATACATTTAATTGAATAAATAAATTAAATTAGGTACATACAGTTGAACCAAGAGAAAGTAAACATATTTATATTTAATATATGCTTGTTTTAAACTTAAATATTTTCTTCTGTATGTAATAAATCTACTTAAACATATTATATCAATGATGATTATATTTTTATCACTATTTATAATAACTTCAACCATGATTATTATGGACATATTGTTATATACAACCATGATTATTATGGACATATATTGTTATATACAACCATGACTATTATGGGCATATATTGTTATATACAGTCATGAATATTATGGACATATATTGTTATATACAACCATGGCTATTATAGGCATATATTGTTATATACAACCATGAATATCATGGACATATATTGTTATACACAGTCATGAATATTATGGACATATATTGTTATATACAACCATGAATATCATGGACATATATTGTTATACACAGTCATGAATATTATGGACATATATTGTTATATACAACCATGACTATTATGGGCATATATTGTTATATACAACCATGAATATTATGGACATATATTGTTATGTACAGTCATGAATATTATGGACATATATTGTTATATACAACCATGAATATCATGGACATTTATTGTTATATACAACCATGACTATTATGGGCATATATTGTTGTATACAACCATGAATATCATGGACAATATTTGTTATATACAACCATGAATATTATGGACATATATTGTTGTATACAGTCATGACTATTATGGACATATATTGTTATATACAACCATGACTATTATAGGCATTTATTGTTATATACAACCATGACTATTCTGGGCATATATTGTTATATACAACCATGACTATTATGGACATATATTCTCATATACAACCATGACTATAATGGGCATTTATTGTTATATACAACCATCACTATTATGGGCATGTATTGTTATATACAACCATGACTATTATGGGCATATATTCTCATATACAACCATGACTACAATGGGCATTATTTTTTATATACAACCATGACTATTATGGGCATATATTGTTATATACAACCATGACTATTATGGGCATTTATTGTTATATACAACCATGACTATTATGGGCATATATTGCTAAATATACAACCATGGATATTAAGGACATATATTGTTACATACACCCATGACTATAATGGGCATATATTCTCATATACAACCATGACTATAATGGGCATTTATTGTTATATACAACCATGACTATTCTGGGCATATATTGTTATATACAACCATGAATATTATGGACATATATTCTCATATACAACCATGACTATAATGGGCATTTATTGTTATATACAACCATGACTATTATGGGCATATATTTTTATATACAACCATGACTATTATGGGCATATATTCTCATATACAACCATGACTATAATGGCCATTTATTGTTGTATACAACCATGACTATTATGGGCATATATTGTTATATACAACCATGACTATTATGGGCATATATTCTCATATACAAACATGACTATAAAGGGCATTTATTGTTATATACAACCATGACTATTATGGGCATATATTGCTAAATATACAACCATGACTATTATGGGCATATATTGTTATATACAACCATGAATATTATGGATATATATTGTTATATACAACCATGAATATTATGGACATATATTGTTATATACAACCATGACTATTATAGGCATATATTGTTATATACAACCATGACTATTATGGGCATATATTTTTATATACAGTCATGACTATTATGGCCATATATTGTTATATACAACCATGACTATTATGGGCATATATTGTTATATACAACCATGAATATTATGGACATATATTGTTATATACAGTCATGAATATTATGGACATATATTGTTATATACAACCATGGCTATTATAGGCATATATTGTTGTATACAACCATGACTATTATGGGCATATATTGTTATATACAACCATGACTATTATGGGCATATATTGTTATATAAAACCATGAATATTATGGACATATATTGTTGTATACAACCATGAATATTATGGACATATATTGTTATATACAACCATGGCTACTATAGGCATATATTGTTATATACAACCATGACTATTATGGGCATATATTGCTAAATATGCAACCATGGATATTAAGGACATATATTGTTATATACAACCATGACTATTATGGGCATATATTGTTATATACAACCATGACTATTATGGGCATATATTGTTATATACAGTTATGAATATTATGGACATATATTGTTATACACAGTCATGAATATTATGGACATATATTGTTATATACAACCATGAATATCATGGACATATATTGTTATACACAGTCATGAATATTATGGACATATATTGTTATATACAACCATGACTATTATGGGCATATATTGTTATATACAACCATGAATATTATGGACATATATTGTTATGTACAGTCATGAATATTATGGACATATATTGTTATATACAACCATGAATATCATGGACATTTATTGTTATATACAACCATGACTATTATGGGCATATATTGTTGTATACAACCATGAATATCATGGACAATATTTGTTATATACAACCATGAATATTATGGACATATATTGTTGTATACAGTCATGACTATTATGGACATATATTGTTATATACAACCATGACTATTATAGGCATTTATTGTTATATACAACCATGACTATTCTGGGCATATATTGTTATATACAACCATGACTATTATGGACATATATTCTCATATACAACCATGACTATAATGGGCATTTATTGTTATATACAACCATCACTATTATGGGCATATATTGTTATATACAACCATGACTATTATGGGCATATATTCTCATATACAACCATGACTACAATGGGCATTATTTTTTATATACAACCATGACTATTATGGGCATATATTGTTATATACAACCATGACTATTATGGGCATTTATTGTTATATACAACCATGACTATTATGGGCATATATTGCTAAATATACAACCATGGATATTAAGGACATATATTGTTACATACACCCATGACTATAATGGGCATATATTCTCATATACAACCATGACTATAATGGGCATTTATTGTTATATACAACCATGACTATTCTGGGCATATATTGTTATATACAACCATGAATATTATGGACATATATTCTCATATACAACCATGACTATAATGGGCATTTATTGTTATATACAACCATGACTATTATGGGCATATATTGCTAAATATACAACCATGGATATTAAGGACATATATTGTTATATACAACCATGACTATAATGGGCATATATTGTTATATACAGTCATGACTATTATGGCCATATATTGTTAAATACAACCATGAATATTATGGACATATATTGTTATATACAACCATGACTATTATGGACATATATTGTTGTATACAACCATGGCTACTATAGGCATATATTGTTATATACAACCATGACTATTATGGGCATATATTGCTAAATATGCAACCATGGATATTAAGGACATATATTGTTATATACAACCATGACTATTATGGGCATATATTGTTATATACAACCATGACTATTATGGGCATATATTGTTATATACAGTTATGAATATTATGGACATATATTGTTGTATACAACCATGACTATTATAGGCATATATTGTTATATACAACCATGAATACCATGGACATTTATTGTTATATACAACCATGAATATTATGGATATATATTGTTATATACAGTCATGAATATTATGGACATATATTGTTATATACAACCATGACTATTCTGGGCATATATTGTTATATACAACCATGACTATTATGGGCATATATTGTTGTATACAACCATGAATATCATGGACATTTATTGTTATATACAACCATGAATATTATGGACATATATTGTTGTATACAACCATGACTATTATGGACATATATTGTTATATACAACCATGACTATTATGGGCATATATTGTTATATACAACCATGAATATTATGGACATATATTGTTATATACAGTCATGAATATTATGGACATATATTGTTATATACAACCATGACTATTGTGGGCATATATTGTTGTATACAACCATGAATATTATGGACATATTGTTATACACAACCATGACTATTATGGACATATATTGTTATATACAACCATGACTATTATGGGCATATATTGTTATATACAACCATGACTATTATAGGCATATATTGTTACATACAACCATGACTATTCTGGGCATATATTGTTAAATACAACCATGACTATTATGGGCATCTATTGTTATATACAACCATGAATATTATGGACATATATTGTTATATACAACCATGACTATTATGGACATATATTGTTATATACAACCATGATTATTATGGGCATATATTGTTGTATACAACCATGAATATTATGGACATATATTGTTATATACAACCATGAATATTATGGACATATATTGTTATATACAGTCATGAATATTATGGACATATATTGTTATATACAACCATGACTATTATGGGCATATATTGTTATATACAACCATGAATATTATGGACATATATTGTTATATACAACCATGGCTATTATAGGCATATATTGTTATATACAACCATGACTATTATGGGCATACATAGTTATATACAGTCATGACTATTATGGCCATATATTGTTATATACAACCATGACTATTATGGGCATATATTGTTATATACAACCATGAATATTATGGACATATATTGTTATATACAACCATGAATATTATGGACATATATTGTTATATACAGTCATGAATATTATGGACATATATTGTTATATACAACCATGAATATTATGGACATATATTGTTATATACAACCATGGCTATTATAGGCATATATTGTTATATACAACCATGACTATTATGGGCATACATAGTTATATACAGTCATGACTATTATGGCCATATATTGTTAAATACAACCATGACTATTATGGATATATATTGTTATATACAACCATGAATATTATGGACACATATTGTTATATACAACCATGACTCTTATATTGTTATATACGTACAACCATGACTATTATATTGTTATATACAACCATGACTATTATATTGTTATATACAACCATGACTATTATATTGTCGTTCCAGTGACCCCTGCTGTGACTGGAGTTGCCAAAAAAGGATCCTTGCTTTGTAAAAGAGTGTTTAGTTGTTGAACATTCACACAATAAATAAAGTCGCAGACATTGTTGCATGTTTCTCATATGTTTGTTTTCTTTTGGCAGGAAGTCCTCTCCATTATGTGGAAATATACAAGTCATGTCGTCAAAAGTGGCATTTTGGAAAACAAAGGCGCGCCCGGGGGATTCCTTTGTGGCCCCGGCCCGCATCTTGTCCACGGCTCTTCTAATCGCCATGACTGGCTGACCTTTAGGCTGCTCCCCTTTCTGGGATTTACAGCTTTCACTAGATTGACCTTTCACCCCCGCCCCTCCCTGGCGACACTCCTACAGACACTCCCTTCACGTGAACGCCGCGTCGGGCCGCCTCGCCGTGTCAAAACCTCTCTAGGTGGTAGAATTCGGCGGCCGGTTCATTAAAGGTCCACCTCGGACCGCCCCCTTTACCTCCCACCCCCAGAAAGAAAGTTCCCCTCCTTTGGCCCGGAGCACGGTTGAGGTGCTTAAAGCGCCGCCTAATGATGTGTGCCACGCTAGAGGAGCTAAATGCCACCGCCTCATGTGGGGATGATTACAGGAAGTGCTACGAGTGGCGGGGGACGGGAAGGTGGGCGGCCGATGGGGGGGGGGGGGGGGCGGCCCGGTCGGGCACAGAAGAATTCCCAGAGGCCATTGTTGTGGGGCGACTCAGCAAAATCCTCACCCTGGTCGGGTCACGCACATTTAGGAGGCGGTGAAATGTAGGTAACTCAACATTAACTGCGATTAATCACAGACAAAACATTTTTTAATCATTAATAAATGTACTCTAGGCGGACAATGTTCATGTTTTTATTACCGTGACAAGACAAGTAGTTTGTTTTCATGAAATGTTTTTAAAAGTTGCATTGCCATTAGGGCTGTCAAATCATTGAAATATTTCATTGCGATTAATCGCAATTTGTTTATAGGTAACTCAACATTAACTGCGATTAATCACAGACAAAACATTTTTTAATCATTAATAAATGTACTCTAGGCGGACGATTTTAATGTTTTTATTACCGGACAACTAGTTTGTTTTCATGAAAGGTTTTTAAAAGTTGCATTGACATTCGGGCTGTCAAACCATTGAAATATTTAATCGAGATTAATCGCAGTTTGTTTATAGGTAACTCAACATTAATTGCGATTAATTACATATACATATTTTTTTTTATCATTAATAAATGTACTCCAGGCGGATCATTTTTAAATTTGTATTACCGTGACCAGACAACTAGTTTGTTTTCATGAAATGTTTTTAAAAGTTGCATTGACATTCGGGCTGTCAAACCATTGAAATATTTAATCGAGAGTAATCGCAATTTGTTTATAGGTAACTCAACATTAACTGCGATTAATCACAGACAAAACATTTTTTAATCATTAATAAATGTACTCTAGGCGGACAATTTTCATGTTTTTATAACCGGACAACTACTTTGTTTTCATGAAAGGTTTTTAAAAGTTGCATTGACATTCGGGCTGTCGAACCATTGAAATATTTAATCGCGATTAATAGCAGTTTTTTTATAGTTAACTCAACATTAATTGCGATTAATTACAGATACATTTTTTTTTTTATCATTAATAAATGTACTCTAGGCGGATCATTTTCACATTTTTATTACCGTGACCAGACAACTAGTTTTTTTTCATGAAATGATTTTAAAAGTTGCATTGACATTCACGCAGTCAAACTATTGCAATATTTCATCACGTTGTTTATAGTTAACTCAACATTTATTGCGATTAATCACAGATCAAACATTTTTAAACCATTAACATTGCATTGACATTCAGGCTGTCAAACCATTGAAATATTTAATCGAGATTAATCGCAATTTGTTTATAGGTAACTCAACATTAACTGCGATTAATCACAGACAAAACATTTTTTAATCATTAATAAATGTACTCTAGGCGGATCATTTTCACATTTGTATTACCGTGACCAGACAACTAGTTTGTTTTCATTAAATGTTTTTAAAAGTTGCATTGACATTCGGGCTGTTGAACCACTGAAATATTTAATTGCGATTAATCGCAGTTTGTTTATAGTTAACTTAACATTAATTGCGATTAATGTGGCGGGGGTGCACCGAGCGCCGTTTTGTTGTAGGGTTAGGGTTAGGGTTAGGGTTAGGTAAATGCAAGCGCTGAATAAAAGATGGCGAGTCGTACCTCTTCATTTACTAGCCAGGAGTGGAGCGTTTCCTCCTGGAGGGGGCCCTTCATCGGCCCTCGAGGAGCATGTGCAGGGGAGCATGGAGGCTATCCTTGCACACTTCATCGTTGGACACACCCCCTTTTTATCCATCTCACACAATTAAATCAAACTCTCGTGGTTATTTTGTTTTAAACGGGCTTTAAATAGTTGCATTGACGTTCGGGCTGTCAAACCATTGAATAATGTCATCACGATTAATCGCAGTTTGTTTAGAGTTAACTCAACATTAATTCCGATTAATTACAGATGAATGCTTTGTAAAAAAACAGTGTTTCCCACACATTCATTTATTTGTGGCGGCCCGCCACGAAAGAATTACGTCCGCCACAAATACAAATTTTAAAAAAATAAAATAAATTAAAGCTGCAAGCAGCGTTGGTCGGGTCCGCATTTTGGCAGGTGCTAGTCCTAGGTGTCCCAATACTTTTGTCCAGTGGTAGTCCTGAGTGAGACCTACATAGAGGTTTTTGTTGCATGTTTCTACGATATTCGTACTGGGAGTTAGAGGAAGTTGTGTCTGTGTTTTTTTCCTAGGTGCTGCGGCACAGTGGTTCTTTTTTTTGAAGGCTCGTAAAATCAAAACCGTAGCACTTATTAAAACGCTTTCGCCAACTTTTAATCAGAAGGGTTCAATCTCTCTCCTGTAGTAGTTTGAAGCCAAAACGACAAACGCGCTCAGAGGAGATAACCAGTCACAATGTGTGTAAGAAGTTTGGTGAGTTTTGAAGTATTTTAAGGGGGTCAAATTAGAGGTCAAAGACGTAAAAAGCAGTGTTTTTAGTACATTTTTGTCTAAAATGGGAAATTGCCAACTTCCTGTTGGTTTTCGCCCGAGAATGTGTCATTATGAGTTGTAGGTCTAAAGTAGACCTACATACAGGTTTTTGTTTCATGTCTCTACGACCTTCCTAGTGGGAGTTACAGGCAGTTTGTTTTTGTTTTTTACTAGGGGGCGCTAGAGCGCAAATTTGATTTTTGGGGTTAGGTTTTTTTACTAACTTATTCTGGCCCACTTTTTGTATGTGTGTAAAAAATTTGGTGAGTTTTGAAGCATGTTAAGGGGGGCAAAGTAGTGCGCAAAGCTGCGGAATAATAATAATAATAATAATAATAATAATAATAATAATAAAGAATAATAATAAAACCTAACAATTTCAATAGGGTCCTTTCGTCCCATTGCAAAAGGACTCCCTGTGGGATTCCTTTTGAAAAGGTCCTGTGCGGACCCTAATAAATAAATAAATTTGTCCTGTCCAGCTTCTCAGGCAAATCATATAGTTGATGCAGATGCCCATATAGGCTGTTCAGATTTACTTTACAAAAGAGAAGTGTAGGATACTTCTCTCGTTGCCTTATTTGTATTTGACCACTACTGTTTTCTGTTTATTTGTTACCGACTGTGGCAGGACACCTCTGCCTCTGTTTCACTTTATGTTGCTGGTAAATAATATGGTTGTAGTAGTAGGCTAAAGTTAAATTATTTAGTATGCACTAATTAAAGGGGCAGAGCTTTATGAGACATTTTAGCTTTTATATTTTATAAGATATATTTTTTGTAAGAACCACAATTAATAAATATATTTCAGTGAATAACTTATTGTTCAAATCTGTATATAAATATGTACATAAAGTGTTGTAATTATATTGTAAAATGGATGGATGGACGTTTAAAACAAAACTGTTATTAATTAATAAGTATACATTTTTTGAGCCTTTTTAGAGAAAATCATATCATTGTAGTAAATTATGCAAATTACTCGATGTCATGGTGACCACGCCCCCACAGCCACAGGTATCTTGGCAGTTTATGGGAAACACTGAAAAATCTTTAATAAATGTACTCTAGGCAGATCATTTTCACATTTGTATTACCGTGACCAGACAACTAGTTTTTTTTCATTAAATGTTTTTAAAAGTTGCATTGACATTCAGGCTGTCAAACCATTGAAAAATGTAATCGAGATTAATCGCAATCTGTTTATAGGTAACTCAACGTTAACTGCGATTAATCACAGACAAAACATGTTTTAATCTTTAATAAATGTACTCTAGGTGGATAATTTTCACGTTTTTATCACCGTGACCAGACAACTAGTTTGTTTTCATGAGAAGTTTTTAAAAGTTGCATTGACATTCGGGCTGTCGAACCATTGAAATATTTAATCGAGATGAATCGCAATTTGTTTATAGGTAACTCAACATTAACTGCGATTAATCACAGACAAAACATTTTTTAATCATTAATAAATCTACTCTAGGCGGATCATTTTCACATTTTTATTACCGTGACCAGACAACTAGTTTGTTTTCATGAAATGTTTTTAAAAGTTGCATTGACATTCACGCAGTCAAACTATTGCAATATTTCATCACGTTGTTTATAG
Organism: Entelurus aequoreus; assembly: GCF_033978785.1. Taxonomy (NCBI): domain Eukaryota; kingdom Metazoa; phylum Chordata; class Actinopteri; order Syngnathiformes; family Syngnathidae; genus Entelurus; species Entelurus aequoreus. The sequence continues at coordinate 7,166,810 of NC_084734.1, forward strand.
TTAACTCAACATTTATTGCGATTAATCACAGATCAAACATTTTTAAACCATTAACATTGCATTGACATTCAGGCTGTCAAACCATTGAAATATTTAATCGAGATTAATCGCAATTTGTTTATAGGTAACTCAACATTAACTGCGATTAATCACAGACAAAAATTTTTTTAATCATTAATAAATGTACTCTAGGCGGATCATTTTCACATTTTTATTACCGTGACCAGACAACTAGTTTGTTTTCATTAAAAGTTTTTAAAAGTTGCATTGACATTCGGGCTGTTGAACCACTGAAATATTTAATCGCGATTAATCGCAGTTTGTTTATAGTTAACTTAACATTAATTGCGATTAATCACAGATAAATATATATTTTTCATCATTAATAAATGTACTCTAGGTGGATAATTTTCACATTTTTATCACCGTGACCAGAGAACTACTTTGTTTTCTTGAAAAAAATTTAAAAGTTGCATTGACATTCGCGCTGTCGAAACATTGAAATATTTAATCGAGATAAATCACAATTTGTTTATAGGTAACTCAACATTAACTGCGATTAATCACAGACAAAACATTTTTTAATCATTAATAAATGTACTCTAGGCGGACAATTTTCATGTTTTTATAACCGGACAACTAGTTTGTTTTCATGAAAGGTTTTTAAAAGTTGCATTGACATTCGGGCTGTCAAACCATTGAAATATTTAATCGAGATTAATCGCAGTTTGTTTATAGGTAACTCAACATTAACTGCGATTAATCACAGACAAAACATTTTTTAATCATTAATAAATGTACTCTAGGCGGACAATGTTCATGTTTTTATTACAGTGACAAGACAAGTAGTTTGTTTTCATGAAATGTTTTTAAAAGTTGCATTGCCATTAGGGCTGTCAAATCATTGAAATATTTCATTGCGATTAATCGCAGTTTGTCTACAGTTGACTCAACATTAATTCTGATTAATTACAGATAAATACTTTAAAAACTATATTTAATAAATGTACTCTAGGAAGATAATTTTCACATTTTTATTACTGTGACCAGACAACTAGTTTGTTTTCATTAAAAGTTTTTAAAAGTTGCATTGACATTCGGGCTGTTGAACCACTGAAATATTTAATCGAGATTAATCGCAGTTTGTTTATAGTTAACTCAACATTAATTGCGATTAATTACGGACACATATTTTTTTTTATCATTAATAAATGTACTCTAGGCGGATAATTTTCTAATTTTTATTACCATGACCAGACAACTAGTTTGTTTTCATGAAATGTTTTTAAAAGTTGCATTGACATTCGGGCTGTCGAACCATTGAAATATTTAATCGCGATTAATCGCAATTTGTTTATAGGTAACCCAACATTAACTGCGATTAATCACAGACAAAACATTTTTTAATCATTAATAAATGTACTCTAGGCGGACAATTTTCATGTTTTTATTACCGGACAACTAGTTTGTTTTCATGAAAGGTTTTTAAAAGTTGCATTGACATTCGGGCTGTCAAACCATTGAAATATTTAATCGAGATGAATCGCAATTTGTTTATAGGTAACCCAACATTAACTGCGATTAATCACAGACAAAACATTTTTTAATCATTAATAAATGTACTCTAGGCGGATCATTTTCACATTTTTATTACCGTGACCAGACAACTAGTTTGTTTTCATTAAAAGTTTTTAAAAGTTGCATTGACATTCGGGCTGTTGAACCACTGAAATATTTAATCGCGATTAATCGCAGTTTGTTTATAGTTAGCTTAACATTAATTGCGATTAATCACAGATAAATATATCTTTTTCATCATTAATAAATGTACTCTAGGTGGATAATTTTCACGTTTTTATCACCGTGACCAGACAACTAGTTTGTTTTCTTGAAAATTTTTTAAAAGTTGCATTGACATTCGCGTTGTCGAACCATTGAAATATTTAATCGAGATAAATCGCAATTTGTTTATAGGTAACTCAACATTAACTGCGATTAATCACAGACAAAACATTTTTTAATCATTAATAAATGTACTCTAGGCGGACAATTTTCATGTTTTTATAACCGGACAACTAGTTTGTTTTCATGAAAGGTTTTTAAAAGTTGCATTGACATTCGGGCTGTCAAACCATTGAAATATCTAATCGAGATTAATCGCAGTTTGTTAATAGGTAACTCAACATTAACTGCGATTAATCACAGACAAAACATTTTTTAATCATTAATAAATGTACTGTAGGCGGACAATGTTCATGTTTTTATTACAGTGACAAGACAAGTAGTTTGTTTTCATGAAATGTTTTTAAAAGTTGCATTGCCATTAGGGCTGTCAAATCATTGAAATATTTCATTGCGATTAATCGCAGTTTGTCTACAGTTGACTCAACATTAATTACAGATAAATACTTTAAAAAATATATTTAATAAATGTACTCTAGGAGGATAATTTTCACATTTTTATTACTGTTACCAGACAACTAGTTTGTTTTCATTAAAAGTTTTTAAAAGTTGCATTGACATTCGGGCTGTTGAACCACTGAAATATTTAATCGAGATTAATCGCAGTTTGTTTATAGTTAACTCAACATTAATTGCGATTAATTACAGACACATATTTTTTATCATTAATAAATGTACTCTAGGCGGATAATTTTTAAATTTGTATTACCGTGACCAGACAACTAGTTTGTTTTCATGAAATGTTTTTAAAAGTTGCATTTACATTCGGGCTGTCGAACCATTGAAATATTTAATCGAGAGTAATCGCAATTTGTTTATAGGTAACTCAACATTAACTGCGATTAATCACAGACAAAACATTTTTTAATCATTAATAAATGTACTCTAGGCGGACAATTTTCATGTTTTTATTACCGGACAACTAGTTTGTTTTCATGAAAGGTTTTTAAAAGTTGCATTGACATTCGGGCTGTCAAACCATTGAAATATTTAATCGAGATGAATCGCAATTTGTTTATAGGTAACTCAACATTAACTGCGATTAATCACAGACAAAACATTTTTTAATCATTAATAAATGTACTCTAGGCGGATCATTTTCACATTTTTATTACCGTGACCAGACAACTAGTTTGTTTTCATTAAAAGTTTTTAAAAGTTGCATTGACATTCGGGCTGTTGAACCACTGAAATATTTAATCGAGATTAATCGCAGTTTGTTTATAGTTAGCTTAACATTAATTGCGATTAATCACAGATAAATATATCTTTTTCATCATTAACAAATGTACTCTAGGTGGATAATTTTCACGTTTTTATCACCGTGACCAGACAACTAGTTTGTTTTCTTGAAAAATGTTTAAAAGTTGCATTGACATTCGCGCTGTCGAACCATTGAAATATTTAATCGAGATAAATCGCAATTTGTTTATAGGTAACTCAACATTAACTGCGATTAATCACAGACAAAACATTTTTTAATCATTAATAAATGTACTCTAGGCGGACAATTTTCATGTTTTTATAACCGGACAACTAGTTTGTTTTCATGAAAGGTTTTTAAAAGTTGCATTGACATTCGGGCTGTCAAACCATTGAAATATTTAATCGAGATTAATCGCAGTTTGTTAATAGGTAACTCAACATTAACTGCGATTAATCACAGACAAAACATTTTTTAATCATTAATAAATGTACTGTAGGCGGACAATGTTCATGTTTTTATTACAGTGAAAAGACAAGTAGTTTGTTTTCATGAAATGTTTTTAAAAGTTGCATTGCCATTAGGGCTGTCAAATCATTGAAATATTTCATTGCGATTAATCGCAGTTCGTCTACAGTTGACTCAACATTAATTCCGATTAATTACAGATAAATACTTTAAAAAATATATTTAATAAATGTACTCTAGGAGGATAATTTTCACATTTTTATTACTGTTACCAGACAACTAGTTTGTTTTCATTAAAAGTTTTTAAAAGTTGCATTGACATTCGGGCTGTTGAACCACTGAAATATTTAATCGAGATTAATCGCAGTTTGTTTATAGTTAACTCAACATTAATTGCGATTAATTACAGACACATATTTTTTTTAATCATTAATAAATGTACTCTAGGCGGATAATTTTCTAATTTTTATTACCATGACCAGACAACTAGTTTGTTTTCATGAAATGTTTTTAAAAGTTGCATTGACATTCGGGCTGTCGAACCATTTAAATTTTTAATCGCGATTAATCGCAATTTGTTTATAGGTAACTCAACATTAACTGCGATTAATCACAGACAAAACATTTTTTAATCATTAATAAATGTACTCTAGGCGGACAATTTTCATGTTTTTATAACCAGACAACTACTTTGTTTTCATGAAAGGTTTTTAAAAGTTGCATTGACATTCGGGCTCTCGAACCATTGAAATATTTAATCGCGATTAATCGCAGTTTGTTTATAGTTAACTCAACATTAATTGCGATTAATTACAGATACATATTTTTTTTAATCATTAATAAATGTACTCTAGGCGGATCATTTTCACATTTTTATTACCGTGACCAGACAACTAGTTTTTTTTCATGAAATGATTTTAAAAGTTGCATTGACATTCACGCAGTCAAACTATTGCAATATTTCATCACGTTGTTTATAGTTAACTCAACATTTATTGCGATTAATCACAGATCAAACATTTTTAAACCATTAACATTGCATTGACATTCAGGCTGTCAAACCATTGAAATATTTAATCGAGATTAAGCGCAATTTGTTTATAGGTAACTCAACATTAACTGCGATTAATCACAGACAAAACATTTTTTAATCATTAATAAATGTACTCTAGGCGGATCATTTTCACATTTGTATTACCGTGACCAGACAACTAGTTTGTTTTCATTAAATGTTTTTAAAAGTTGCATTGACATTCGGGCTGTTGAACCACTGAAATATTTCATTGCGATTAATCGCAGTTTGTTTATAGTTAACTTAACATTAATTGCGATTAATGTGGCGGGGGTGCACCGAGCGCCGTTTTGTTGTAGGGTTAGGGTTAGGGTTAGGTAAATGCAAGCGCTGAATAAAAGATGGCGAGTCGTACCTCTTCATTTACTAGCCAGGAGTGGAGCGTTTCCTCCTGGAGGGGGCCCTTCATCGGCCCTCGAGGAGCATGGAGGCTATCCTTGTACACTTCATCATTGGACACACCCCCTTTTTATCCATCTCACACAATTAAGTCAAACTCTCGTGGTTATTTTGTTTTAAACGTGCTTTAAATAGTTGCATTGACGTTAGGGCTGTCAAACCATTGAATAATGTCATCACGATTAATCGCAGCTTGTTTAGAGTTAACTCAACATTAATTCCGATTAATTACAGATGAATGCTTTGTAAAAAAAACAGTGTTTCCCACACATTCATTTATTTGTGGCGGCCCGCCACGAAAGAATTACGTCCGCCACAAATACAAATTTAAAAAAAATAAAATAAATTAAAGCTGCAAGCAGCGTTGGTCGGGTCCGCATTTTGGCAGGTTCTAGTCCTAGGTGTCCCAATACTTTTGTCCAGTGGTAGTCCAGAGTGAGACCTACATAGAGGTTTTTGTTGCATGTTTCTACGATATTCGTACTGGGAGTTAGAGGAAGTTGTGTCTGTGTTTTTTTCCTAGGTGCTGCGGCACAGTGGTTCTTTTTTTTGAAGGCTCGTAAAATCAAAACCGTAGCACTTATTAAAACGCTTTCGCCAACTTTTAATCAGAAGGGTTCAATCTCTCTCCTGTAGTAGTTTGAAGCCAAAACGACAAACGCGCTCAGAGGAGATAACCAGTCACAATGTGTGTAAGAAGTTTGGTGAGTTTTGAAGTATTTTAAGGGGGTCAAATTAGAGGTCAAAGACGTAAAAAGCAGTGTTTTTAGTACATTTTTGTCTAAAATGGGAAATTGCCAACTTCCTGTTGGTTTTCGCCCGATAATGTGTCATTATGAGTTGTAGGTCTAAAGTAGACCTACATACAGGTTTTTGTTTCATGTCTCTACGACCTTCCTAGTGGGAGTTACAGGCAGTTTGTTTTTGTTTTTTCCTAGGGTGCGCTAGAGCGCAAATTTGATTTTTGGGGTTAGGTTTTTTGACTAACTTGTTCTGGCCCACTTTTTGTATGTGTGTAAAAAATTTGGTGAGTTTTGAAGCATGTTAAGGGGGGCAAAGTAGTGCGCAAAGCTGCGGAATAATAATAATAATAATAATAATAATAATAATAATAAAGAATAATAATAAAACCTTACAATTTCAATAGGGTCCTTTCGTCCCATTGCAAAAGGTCTCCCTGTGGGATTCCTTTTGAAAAGGTCCTGTGCGGACCCTAATAAATAAATAAATTTGTCCTGTCCAGCTTCTCAGGCAAATCATATAGTTGATGTAGATGCCCATATAGGCTGTTCAGGTTTACTTTACAAAAGAGAAGTGTAGGATACTTCTCTCGTTGCCTTATTTGTGTTTGACCACTACTATTTTCTGTTTATTTGTTACCGACTGTGGCAGGACACCTCTGCCTCTGTTTCACTTTATGTTGCTGGTAAATAATATGGTTGTAGTAGTAGGCTAAAGTTAAATTATTTAGTATGCACTAATTAAAGGGGCAGAGCTTTATGAGACATTTTAGCTTTTATATTTTATAAGATATATTTTTTGTAAGAACCACAATTAATAAATATATTTCAGTGAATAACTTATTGTTCAAATCTGTATATAAATATGTACATAAAGTGTTGTAATTATATTGTAAAATGGATGGATGGACGTTTAAAACAAAACTGTTATTAATTAGTAAGTATACATTTTTTGAGCCTTTTTAGAGAAAATCATATCATTGTAGTAAATTATGCAAATTACTCGATGTCATGGTGACCACGCCCCCACAGCCACAGGTATCTTGGCAGTTTATGGGAAACACTGAAAAATCTTTAATAAATGTACTCTAGGCAGATCATTTTCACATTTGTATTACCGTGACCAGACAACTAGTTTTTTTTCATTAAATGTTTTTAAAAGTTGCATTGACATTCAGGCTGTCAAACCATTGAAAAATGTAATCGAGATTAATCGCAATCTGTTTATAGGTAACTCAACGTTAACTGCGATTAATCACAGACAAAACATGTTTTAATCTTTAATAAATGTACTCTAGGTGGATAATTTTCACGTTTTTATCACCGTGACCAGACAACTAGTTTGTTTTCATGAGAAGTTTTTAAAAGTTGCATTGACATTCGGGCTGTCGAACCATTGAAATATTTAATCGAGATGAATCGCAATTTGTTTATAGGTAACTCAACATTAACTGCGATTAATCACAGACAAAACATTTTTTAATCATTAATAAATCTACTCTAGGCGGATCATTTTCACATTTTTATTACCGTGACCAGACAACTAGTTTGTTTTCATGAAATGTTTTTAAAAGTTGCATTGACATTCACGCAGTCAAACTATTGCAATATTTCATCACGTTGTTTATAGTTAACTCAACATTTATTGCGATTAATCACAGATCAAACATTTTTAAACCATTAACATTGCATTGACATTCAGGCTGTCAAACCATTGAAATATTTAATCGAGATTAATCGCAATTTGTTTATAGGTAACTCAACATTAACTGCGATTAATCACAGACAAAAAATTTTTTAATCATTAATAAATGTACTCTAGGCGGATCATTTTCACATTTTTATTACCGTGACCAGACAACTAGTTTGTTTTCATTAAAAGTTTTTAAAAGTTGCATTGACATTCGGGCTGTTGAACCACTGAAATATTTAATCGCGATTAATCGCAGTTTGTTTATAGTTAACTTAACATTAATTGAGATTAATCACAGATAAATATATATTTTTCATCATTAATAAATGTACTCTAGGTGGATAATTTTCACATTTTTATCACCGTGACCAGAGAACTACTTTGTTTTCTTGAAAAAAATTTAAAAGTTGCATTGACATTCGCGCTGTCGAAACATTGAAATATTTAATCGAGATAAATCACAATTTGTTTATAGGTAACTCAACATTAACTGCGATTAATCACAGACAAAACATTTTTTAATCATTAATAAATGTACTCTAGGCGGACAATTTTCATGTTTTTATAACCAGACAACTAGTTTGTTTTCATGAAAGGTTTTTAAAAGTTGCATTGACATTAGGGCTGTCAAATCATTGAAATATTTCATTGCGATTAATCGCAGTTTGTCTACAGTTGACTCAACATTAATTCTGATTAATTACAGATAAATACTTTAAAAACTATATTTAATAAATGTACTCTAGGAGGATAATTTTCACATTTTTATTACTGTGACCAGACAACTAGTTTGTTTTCATTAAAAGTTTTTAAAAGTTGCATTGACATTCGGGCTGTTGAACCACTGAAATATTTAATCGAGATTAATCGCAGTTTGTTTATAGTTAACTCAACATTAATTGCGATTAATTACGGACACATATTTTTTTTTATCATTAATAAATGTACTCTAGGCGGATAATTTTCTAATTTTTATTACCATGACCAGACAACTAGTTTGTTTTCATGAAATGTTTTTAAAAGTTGCATTGACATTCGGGCTGTCGAACCATTGAAATATTTAATCGCGATTAATCGCAATTTGTTTATAGGTAACCCAACATTAACTGCGATTAATCACAGACAAAACATTTTTTAATCATTAATAAATGTACTCTAGGCGGACAATTTTCATGTTTTTATTACCGGACAACTAGTTTGTTTTCATGAAAGGTTTTTAAAAGTTGCATTGACATTCGGGCTGTCAAACCATTGAAATATTTAATCGAGATGAATCGCAATTTGTTTATAGGTAACCCAACATTAACTGCGATTAATCACAGACAAAACATTTTTTAATCATTAATAAATGTACTCTAGGCGGATCATTTTCACATTTTTATTACCGTGACCAGACAACTAGTTTGTTTTCATTAAAAGTTTTTAAAAGTTGCATTGACATTCGGGCTGTTGAACCACTGAAATATTTAATCGCGATTAATCGCAGTTTGTTTATAGTTAGCTTAACATTAATTGCGATTAATCACAGATAAATATATCTTTTTCATCATTAATAAATGTACTCTAGGTGGATAATTTTCACGTTTTTATCACCGTGACCAGACAACTAGTTTGTTTTCTTGAAAAATTTTTAAAAGTTGCATTGACATTCGCGTTGTCGAACCATTGAAATATTTAATCGAGATAAATCGCAATTTGTTTATAGGTAACTCAACATTAACTGCGATTAATCACAGACAAAACATTTTTTAATCATTAATAAATGTACTCTAGGCGGACAATTTTCATGTTTTTATAACCGGACAACTAGTTTGTTTTCATGAAAGGTTTTTAAAAGTTGCATTGACATTCGGGCTGTCAAACCATTGAAATATCTAATCGAGATTAATCGCAGTTTGTTAATAGGTAACTCAACATTAACTGCGATTAATCACAGACAAAACATTTTTTAATCATTAATAAATGTACTGTAGGCGGACAATGTTCATGTTTTTATTACAGTGACAAGACAAGTAGTTTGTTTTCATGAAATGTTTTTAAAAGTTGCATTGCCATTAGGGCTGTCAAATCATTGAAATATTTCATTGCGATTAATCGCAGTTTGTCTACAGTTGACTCAACATTAATTACAGATAAATACTTTAAAAAATATATTTAATAAATGTACTCTAGGAGGATAATTTTCACATTTTTATTACTGTGACCAGACAACTAGTTTGTTTTCATTAAAAGTTTTTAAAAGTTGCATTGACATTCGGGCTGTTGAACCACTGAAATATTTAATCGAGATTAATCGCAGTTTGTTTATAGTTAACTCAACATTAATTGCGATTAATTACAGACACATATTATTTTTTATCATTAATAAATGTACTCTAGGCGGATAATTTTTAAATTTGTATTACCGTGACCAGACAACTAGTTTGTTTTCATGAAATGTTTTTAAAAGTTGCATTGACATTCGGGCTGTCGAACCATTGAAATATTTAATCGAGAGTAATCGCAATTTGTTTATAGGTAACTCAACATTAACTGCGATTAATCACAGACAAAACATTTTTTAATCATTAATAAATGTACTCTAGGCGGACAATTTTCATGCTTTTATTACCGGACAACTAGTTTGTTTTCATGAAAGGTTTTTAAAAGTTGCATTGACATTCGGGCTGTCAAACCATTGAAATAGTTAATCGAGATGAATCGCAATTTGTTTATAGGTAACTCAACATTAACTGCGATTAATCACAGACAAAACATTTTTTAATCATTAATAAATGTACTCTAGGCGGATCATTTTCACATTTTTATTACCGTGACCAGACAACTAGTTTGTTTTCATTAAAAGTTTTTAAAAGTTGCATTGACATTCGGGCTGTTGAACCACTGAAATATTTAATCGCGATTAATCGCAGTTTGTTTATAGTTAGCTTAACATTAATTGCGATTAATCACAGATAAATATATCTTTTTCATCATTAATAAATGTACTCTAGGTGGATAATTTTCACGTTTTTATCACCGTGACCAGACAACTAGTTTGTTTTCTTGAAAAAATTTTAAAAGTTGCATTGACATTCGCGCTGTCGAACCATTGAAATATTTAATCGAGATAAATCGCAATTTGTTTATAGGTAACTCAACATTAACTGCGATTAATCACAGACAAAACATTTTTTAATCATTAATAAATGTACTCTAGGCGGACAATTTTCATGTTTTTATAACCGGACAACTAGTTTGTTTTCATGAAAGGTTTTTAAAAGTTGCATTGACATTCGGGCTGTCAAACCATTGAAATATTTAATCGAGATTAATCACAGTTTGTTTATAGTTAACTCAACATTAATTGCGATTAATTACATATACATATTTTTTTTTATCATTAATAAATGTACTCTAGGCGGATCATTTTTAAATTTGTATTACCGTGACCAGACAACTAGTTTGTTTTCATGAAATGTTTTAAAAAGTTGCATTGACATTCGGGCTGTCGAACCATTGAAATATTTAATCGAGAGTAATCGCAATTTGTTTATAGGTAACTCAACATTAACTGCGATTAATCACAGACAAAACATTTTTTAATCATTAATAAATGTACTCTAGGCGGACAATTTTCATGTTTTTATTACCGGACAACTAGTTTGTTTTCATGAAAGGTTTTTAAAAGTTGCATTGACATTCGGGCTGTCAAACCATTGAAATATTTAATCGAGATGAATCGCAATTTGTTTATAGGTAACTCAACATTAACTGCGATTAATCACAGACAAAACATTTTTTAATCATTAATAAATGTACTCTAGGCGGATCATTTTCACATTTTTATTACCGTGACCAGACAACTAGTTTGTTTTCATTAAAAGTTTTTAAAAGTTGCATTGACATTCGGGCTGTTGAACCACTGAAATATTTAATCGAGATTAATCGCAGTTTGTTTATAGTTAGCTTAACATTAATTGCGATTAATCACAGATAAATATATCTTTTTCATCATTAATAAATGTACTCTAGGTGGATAATTTTCACGTTTTTATCACCGTGACCAGACAACTAGTTTGTTTTCTTGAAAAATGTTTAAAAGTTGCATTGACATTCGCGCTGTCGAACCATTGAAATATTTAATCGAGATAAATCGCAATTTGTTTATAGGTAACTCAACATTAACTGCGATTAATCACAGACAAAACATTTTTTAATCATTAATAAATGTACTCTAGGCGGACAATTTTCATGTTTTTATAACCGGACAACTAGTTTGTTTTCATGAAAGGTTTTTAAAAGTTGCATTGACATTCGGGCTGTCAAACCATTGAAATATTTAATCGAGATTAATCGCAGTTTGTTAATAGGTAACTCAACATTAACTGCGATTAATCACAGACAAAACATTTTTTAATCATTAATAAATGTACTGTAGGCGGACAATGTTCATGTTTTTATTACAGTGAAAAGACAAGTAGTTTGTTTTCATGAAATGTTTTTAAAAGTTGCATTGCCATTAGGGCTGTCAAATCATTGAAATATTTCATTGCGATTAATCGCAGTTTGTCTACAGTTGACTCAACATTAATTCCGATTAATTACAGATAAATACTTTAAAAAATATATTTAATAAATGTACTCTAGGAGGATAATTTTCACATTTTTATTACTGTTACCAGACAACTAGTTTGTTTTCATTAAAAGTTTTTAAAAGTTGCATTGACATTCGGGCTGTTGAACCACTGAAATATTTAATCGAGATTAATCGCAGTTTGTTTATAGTTAACTCAACATTAATTGCGATTAATTACAGACACATATTTTTTTTAATCATTAATAAATGTACTCTAGGCGGATAATTTTCTAATTTTTATTACCATGACCAGACAACTAGTTTGTTTTCATGAAATGTTTTTAAAAGTTGCATTGACATTCGGGCTGTCGAACCATTTAAATTTTTAATCGCGATTAATCGCAATTTGTTTATAGGTAACTCAACATTAACTGCGATTAATCACAGACAAAACATTTTTTTAATCATTAATAAATGTACTCTAGGCGGACAATTTTCATGTTTTTATAACCAGACAACTACTTTGTTTTTCATGAAAGGTTTTTAAAAGTTGCATTGACATTCGGGCTCTCGAACCATTGAAATATTTAATCGCGATTAATCGCAGTTTGTTTATAGTTAACTCAACATTAATTGCGATTAATTACAGATACATATTTTTTTTAATCATTAATAAATGTACTCTAGGCGGATCATTTTCACATTTTTATTACCGTGACCAGACAACTAGTTTTTTTTTCATGAAATGATTTTAAAAGTTGCATTGACATTCACGCAGTCAAACTATTGCAATATTTCATCACGTTGTTTATAGTTAACTCAACATTTATTGCGATTAATCACAGATCAAACATTTTTAAACCATTAACATTGCATTGACATTCAGGCTGTCAAACCATTGAAATATTTAATCGAGATTAAGCGCAATTTGTTTATAGGTAACTCAACATTAACTGCGATTAATCACAGACAAAACATTTTTTAATCATTAATAAATGTACTCTAGGCGGATCATTTTCACATTTGTATTACCGTGACCAGACAACTAGTTTGTTTTCATTAAATGTTTTTAAAAGTTGCATTGACATTCGGGCTGTTGAACCACTGAAATATTTCATTGCGATTAATCGCAGTTTGTTTATAGTTAACTTAACATTAATTGCGATTAATGTGGCGGGGGTGCACCGAGCGCCGTTTTGTTGTAGGGTTAGGGTTAGGGTTAGGTAAATGCAAGCGCTGAATAAAAGATGGCGAGTCGTACCTCTTCATTTACTAGCCAGGAGTGGAGCGTTTCCTCCTGGAGGGGGCCCTTCATCGGCCCTCGAGGAGCATGGAGGCTATCCTTGTACACTTCATCATTGGACACACCCCCTTTTTATCCATCTCACACAATTAAGTCAAACTCTCGTGGTTATTTTGTTTTAAACGTGCTTTAAATAGTTGCATTGACGTTAGGGCTGTCAAACCATTGAATAATGTCATCACGATTAATCGCAGCTTGTTTAGAGTTAACTCAACATTAATTCCGATTAATTACAGATGAATGCTTTGTAAAAAAAACAGTGTTTCCCACACATTCATTTATTTGTGGCGGCCCGCCACGAAAGAATTACGTCCGCCACAAATACAAATTTAAAAAAAATAAAATAAATTAAAGCTGCAAGCAGCGTTGGTCGGGTCCGCATTTTGGCAGGTTCTAGTCCTAGGTGTCCCAATACTTTTGTCCAGTGGTAGTCCAGAGTGAGACCTACATAGAGGTTTTTGTTGCATGTTTCTACGATATTCGTACTGGGAGTTAGAGGAAGTTGTGTCTGTGTTTTTTTCCTAGGTGCTGCGGCACAGTGGTTCTTTTTTTTGAAGGCTCGTAAAATCAAAACCGTAGCACTTATTAAAACGCTTTCGCCAACTTTTAATCAGAAGGGTTCAATCTCTCTCCTGTAGTAGTTTGAAGCCAAAACGACAAACGCGCTCAGAGGAGATAACCAGTCACAATGTGTGTAAGAAGTTTGGTGAGTTTTGAAGTATTTTAAGGGGGTCAAATTAGAGGTCAAAGACGTAAAAAGCAGTGTTTTTAGTACATTTTTGTCTAAAATGGGAAATTGCCAACTTCCTGTTGGTTTTCGCCCGATAATGTGTCATTATGAGTTGTAGGTCTAAAGTAGACCTACATACAGGTTTTTGTTTCATGTCTCTACGACCTTCCTAGTGGGAGTTACAGGCAGTTTGTTTTTGTTTTTTCCTAGGGTGCGCTAGAGCGCAAATTTGATTTTTGGGGTTAGGTTTTTTGACTAACTTGTTCTGGCCCACTTTTTGTATGTGTGTAAAAAATTTGGTGAGTTTTGAAGCATGTTAAGGGGGGCAAAGTAGTGCGCAAAGCTGCGGAATAATAATAATAATAATAATAATAATAATAATAATAAAGAATAATAATAAAACCTTACAATTTCAATAGGGTCCTTTCGTCCCATTGCAAAAGGTCTCCCTGTGGGATTCCTTTTGAAAAGGTCCTGTGCGGACCCCTAATAAATAAATAAATTTGTCCTGTCCAGCTTCTCAGGCAAATCATATAGTTGATGTAGATGCCCATATAGGCTGTTCAGGTTTTACTTTACAAAAGAGAAGTGTAGGATACTTCTCTCGTTGCCTTATTTGTGTTTTGACCACTACTATTTTCTGTTTATTTGTTACCGACTGTGGCAGGACACCTCTGCCTCTGTTTCACTTTATGTTGCTGGTAAATAATATGGTTTGTAGTAGTAGGCTAAAGTTAAATTATTTAGTATGCACTAATTAAAGGGGCAGAGCTTTATGAGACATTTTAGCTTTTATATTTTATAAGATATATTTTTTGTAAGAACCACAATTAATAAATATATTTCAGTGAATAACTTATTGTTCAAATCTGTATATAAATATGTACATAAAGTGTTGTAATTATATTGTAAAATGGATGGATGGACGTTTAAAACAAAACTGTTATTAATTAGTAAGTATACATTTTTTGAGCCTTTTTAGAGAAAATCATATCATTGTAGTAAATTATGCAAATTACTCGATGTCATGGTGACCACGCCCCCACAGCCACAGGTATCTTGGCAGTTTATGGGAAACACTGAAAAATCTTTAATAAATGTACTCTAGGCAGATCATTTTCACATTTGTATTACCGTGACCAGACAACTAGTTTTTTTTCATTAAATGTTTTTAAAAGTTGCATTGACATTCAGGCTGTCAAACCATGAAAAATGTAATCGAGATTAATCGCAATCTGTTTATAGGTAACTCAACGTTAACTGCGATTAATCACAGACAAAACATGTTTTAATCTTTAATAAATGTACTCTAGGTGGATAATTTTCACGTTTTTATCACCGTGACCAGACAACTAGTTTGTTTTCATGAGAAGTTTTTAAAAGTTGCATTGACATTCGGGCTGTCGAACCATTGAAATATTTAATCGAGATGAATCGCAATTTGTTTATAGGTAACTCAACATTAACTGCGATTAATCACAGACAAAACATTTTTTAATCATTAATAAATCTACTCTAGGCGGATCATTTTCACATTTTTATTACCGTGACCAGACAACTAGTTTGTTTTCATGAAATGTTTTTAAAAGTTGCATTGACATTCACGCAGTCAAACTATTGCAATATTTCATCACGTTGTTTATAGTTAACTCAACATTTATTGCGATTAATCACAGATCAAACATTTTTAAACCATTAACATTGCATTGACATTCAGGCTGTCAAACCATTGAAATATTTAATCGAGATTAATCGCAATTTGTTTATAGGTAACTCAACATTAACTGCGATTAATCACAGACAAAAATTTTTTTAATCATTAATAAATGTACTCTAGGCGGATCATTTTCACATTTTTATTACCGTGACCAGACAACTAGTTTGTTTTCATTAAAAGTTTTTAAAAGTTGCATTGACATTCGGGCTGTTGAACCACTGAAATATTTAATCGCGATTAATCGCAGTTTGTTTATAGTTAACTTAACATTAATTGCGATTAATCACAGATAAATATATATTTTTCATCATTAATAAATGTACTCTAGGTGGATAATTTTCACATTTTTATCACCGTGACCAGAGAACTACTTTGTTTTCTTGAAAAAAATTTAAAAGTTGCATTGACATTCGCGCTGTCGAAACATTGAAATATTTAATCGAGATAAATCACAATTTGTTTATAGGTAACTCAACATTAACTGCGATTAATCACAGACAAAACATTTTTTAATCATTAATAAATGTACTCTAGGCGGACAATTTTCATGTTTTTATAACCAGACAACTAGTTTGTTTTCATGAAAGGTTTTTAAAAGTTGCATTGACATTCGGGCTGTCAAACCATTGAAATATTTAATCGAGATTAATCGCAGTTTGTTTATAGGTAACTCAACATTAACTGCGATTAATCACAGACAAAACATTTTTTAATCATTAATAAATGTACTCTAGGCGGACAATGTTCATGTTTTTATTACAGTGACAAGACAAGTAGTTTGTTGTCATGAAATGTTTTTAAAAGTTGCATTGACATTAGGAATGTCAAATCATTGAAATATTTCATTGCGATTAATCAGTTTGTTTATAGTTAACTCAACATTAATTGCGATTAATTACAGATACATATTTTTTTGTTATCATTAATAAATGTACTCCAGGCGGATAATTTTCTAATTTTTATTACCGTGACCAGACAACTAGTTTGTTTTCTTGAAAAGTTTTTAAAAGTTGCATTGACATTAGGGCTGTTAAACTATTGTAATATTTCATCACGTTGTTTACAGTTTACTCAACATTAATTGTGATTAATCACAGATCAAACATTTTTAAACTATTAATAAATGTACTCTAGGTGGATAATTTTCACGTTTTTATTACCGTGACCAGACAACTAGTTTTTTTTCATTAAATGTTTTTAAAAGTTGCATTGACATTCGGGCTGTCGAACCATTGGAAAATGTAATCGAGATTAATCTCAATTTGTTTATAGGTAACTCAACGTTAACTGCGATTAATCACATACAAAACATGTTTTAATCTTTAATAAATGTACTCGAGGTGGATAATTTTCACGTTTTTATCACCGTGACCAGACAACTAGTTTGTTTTCTTGAAAAGTTTTTAAAAGTTGCATTGACATTCGGGCTGTTGAACCATTGAAATATTTAATCGAGATAAATCGCAATTTGTTTATAGGTAACTCAACATTAACTGCGATTAATCACAGACAAAACATTTTTTAATCATTAATAAATGCACTCTAGGCGGACAATTTTCATGTTTTTATTACCGGACAACTAGTTTGTTTTCATGAAAGGTTTTTAAAAGTTGCATTGACATTCGGGCTGTCAAACCATTGAAATATTTAATCGAGATTAATCGCAGTTTGTTTATAGTTAACTCAACATTAATTGCGATTAATTACAGATACATATTTTTTTTAATCATTAATAAATGTACTCTAGGCGGATAATTTTCAAATTTTTATTACCGTGACCAGACAACTAGATTGTTTTCATGAAATGTTTTTTAAAGTTGCATTGACATTCGGGCTGTCGAACCATTGAAATATATAATCGCGATTAATCGCAATTTGTTTATAGGTAACTCAACATTAACTGCGATTAATCACAGACAAAACTTTTTTTAATTATTAATAAATGTACTCCAGGCGGACAATTTTCATGTTTTTATTACAGGACAACTAGTTTGTTTTCATGAAATGTTTTTAAAAGTTGCATTGACATTCGGGCTGTCGAACCATTGAAATATTTAATCGTGATTAATCGCAGTTTGTTTATAGTTAACTCAACATTAATTGCGATTAATTACAGATACATATTTTTTTTTATCATTAATAAATGTACTCTAGGCGGATAATTTTCTAATTTTTATTACCATGACCAGACAACTAGTTTGTTTTCATGAAATGTTTTTAAAAGTTGCATTGACATTCGGGCTGTCGAACCATTGAAATATTTAATCGCGATTAATCGCAGTTTGTTTATAGTTAACTTAACATTAATTGCAATTAATCACATATAAATACATTTTTTTATCATTAATAAATGTACTTTAGGTGGATAATTTTCACGTTTTTATTACTGTGACCAGACAACTAGTTTGTTTTCATGAAATGTTTTTAAAAGTTGCATTGACATTAGGGCTGTTAAACTATTGTAATATTGCATCACGTTGTTTATAGGTAATTCAACATTAACTGCGATTAATCACAGACAAAACATTTTTTAATCATTAACAAATGTACTCTAGGCGGACAATTTTCATGTTTTTATTACAGGACAACTAGTTTGTTTTCATGAAATGTTTTTAAAAGTTGCATTGACATTCGGGCTGTCGAACCATTGAAATATTTAATCGCGATTAATCGCAGTTTGTTCATAGTTAACTCAACATTAATTGCGATTAATTACGGATACATATTTTTTTTTATCATTAATAAATGTACTCTAGGCGGATAATTTTCAAATTTTTATTACCGTGACCAGACAACTAGTTTGTTTTCATGAAATGTTTTTAAAAGTTGCATTGACATTCGGGCTGTCGAACCATTGAAATATTTAATCGAGATTAATCGCAATTTGTTTAAAGGTAACTCAACATTAACTGCGATTAATCACAGACAAAACATTTTTAATCATTAATAAATGTACTCTAGGCGGACAATTTTCATGTTTTTATTACCGGACAACTAGTTTGTTTTCATGAAAGGTTTTTAAAAGTTGCATAGACATTCGGGCTGTCAAACCATTGAAATATTTAATCGAGATTAATCGCAGTTTGTTTATAGTTAACTTAACATTAATTCCAATTAATCACATATAAATATATTTTTTTATCATTAATAAATGTACTGTAGGTGGATAAGTTTCACGTTTTTATCACCGTGACCAAGACAACTAGTTTGTTTTCATGAAATGTTTTTAAAAGTTGCATTGACATTCGGGCTGTCGAACCATTGAAATATTTAATCGAGATGAATCGCAATTTGTTTATAGGTAACTCAATATTAACTGTGATTAATCACAGACAAAACATTTTTTAATAATTAATAAATGTACTCTAGGCGGACAATTTTCATGTTTTTATAACCGGACAACTACTTTGTTTTCATGAAAGGTTTTTAAAAGTTGCATTAACATTCGGGCTGTCGAACCATTGAAATATTTAATCGTGATTAATCGCAGTTTTTTTATAGTTAACTTAACATTAATTGCAATTAATCACATATAAATACATTTTTTTATCATTAATAAATGTACTCTAGGTGGATAATTTTCACGTTTTTATTACCGTGACCAGACAACTAGTTTGTTTTCATGAAATGTTTTTAAAAGTTGCATTGACATTCGGGCTGTTAAACTATTGTAATATTTCATCACGTTGTTTACAGTTAACTCAACATTAATTGTGATTAATCACAGATCAAACATTTTTAAACTATTAACAAATGTACTCTAGGTGGATAATTTTCACGTTTTTATTACCGTGACCGGACAACTAATTTGTTTTCATGAAATGTTTTTAAAAGTTGCATTGACATTCGGGCTGTCGAACCATTGAAATATTTTGTCGTGATTAATCGCAGTTTTTTTTATAGTTAACTTAACATTAATTATCTGGCTTTTTCTCTTTTTTTGGTATTTTCCTTTAGTAGTTTCATGTCTTTCTTTGAGCGATATTTCCCGCATCTACTTTGTTTTAGCAATTAACAATATTTCAGTTGTTTTTAATCCTTCTTTGTGGGGACATTGTTGATTGTCACGTCATGTTCGGATGAACTTTGTGGACGCCTTCTTTGCTCCACAGTAAGTCTTTGCTGTCGTCCAGCGTTCTGTTTTTGTTGACTTTGTAGCCAGTTCAGTTTTAGTTTCGTTCTGCATAGCGGAGTAACAATTAGACAAATTGACAGAAGCAATATTTAGAGAATATATTAGGGGTGTTAAAAAAAATAAAATAGATTTTCGGATTAATCGCGATTCTTATTTGTAACGATTGTTAATCAATTCAAAAAAATAAAAAATGTATTTATTTCTAATGTATTTCTTTTTCAATCAGCCAATCAGACAAATCATGTTGTTGATGTGGATGATCAATATCTGCTGTACACATTCACTTTGGAAAAGAGAAGTGTCGCATACTTATTTTGTCGTATTTATATTTGAAGATAACTTTAAACTAGTCTTAACTTTAAAGAAATACACTCTATACATTGCTAATGTGGTAAATGACTATTCTAGCTGCAAATGTCTGCTTTTTGGTGCAATATCTACATAGGTGTATAGAGGCCCATTTCCAGCAACTATCACTCCAGTGTTCTAATGGTACAATGTGTTTGCTCATTGGCTCAGAAGGCTATTTGGTGATTAGAAAACCCTTGTGCAATCATGTTCACACATCTGAAAACAGTTTAGCCCGTTACAGAAGCTACAAAACTGACCTTCCTTTGAGCAGATTGAGTTTCTGGAGCATCACATTTGTGGGGTCAATTAAACGCTCAAAATGGCCAGAAAAAGAGAACTTTCATCTGAAACTCGACAGTCTATTCTTGTTCTTAGAAATGAAGGCTATTCCACAAAATTACTTGGGTGACCCCTAACTTTTGAACGGTAGTGTATATATGATAATCATAATGATAAAACATATTCAAAACAGTTTACATTTGACAAAAGCTCCTCATGGCATTAATTATTTAAAAAAAAACAAAAAACAAGAAGATTTTGGAAAATGATGAATCAAATTAAACAGGAAATTGTGATCTGCATGTGAATCTGTATTTTAATGTAACACAAACTGTTGATTTTCAATATGCATTGCAAAATTAACAACAAATAATATGCAGGCTTGAAAAGGAGTAGGAAGAAGCAGAGCTCATTTTAATCCAATTTATTTCCCGTGTCTCAACAATTAGGAACTTTACTAGTTGACATGTTCTAATAATGAAAAAAGGATAAAGAATGTACAGCAATAAATTTGGTAGTATATTTATGGGGTGTTTATTTTTTTTATTTTTTTTTCACAATTACAATTTACAATTACAATAGAAAAAGAGAATTTGTGTTTTAAATAAAAATAGTTAAACAAATCTACATTGGTTGGTTAAGCCTGGTAAAAACAAACAAATAAAACATTGGAATGGTTAGATTGTAGACAGTTTGCAGCCCCCAAAAAAAAAAAAAAAAATCCAATCCACTTTTTTTATACAGCACATTTCCAAAAAACAATAAAACGTTTTTTTATTTTCATGCTGCTTTTATGAGACGTACGGCGACCTTCAGTGCCTTGACAAACACGTGCATTGTTATTATTCAAAGTTCCACAAAGTGCTGCACGTTGGTTCAAAGCAGGGGGAAAAAAACTAAGGACAGTCAAGTGTGAGGAACATTTGACTAAAAAGAAGAATAAATACATAAAATGAATGAAAATAAAATAAGAAAGACTAAATATCACAACTGTCATGTTGGTTTAAAGCAGTGGTTCTCAAACTTTTTTTGTCATCCCCCACTTTGGACAAGGGGGAGTTTTCAAGCCCCACCTGCCCCCGTCGCCCCAACAGAATGCTAATGCCAAGCTTAACATTTTCAAATTTATCGAACATCAAGTAACATCAAGTTTTATGCATTCAAACTCAATAACATAAAATAAAATCAAGTTCAATAATAAATAAAATAACTGTGCAGCTGTGGTATAACTTGCATCAAGTTCAATATCAAATAAAATAACTTGCATCAATTCAATAATAAATAAAACAAAAGTGTTATAACTTGCATCAAGTTCAATAATAAATCAAAAAAAGTGTTATAACTTGCATCAAGTTCAATAATAAATCAAATAACTTGCATCAAGTTCAATAATAAATAAAACAAAGGTGTTATAACTTGCATCAAGTTCAATAATAAATCAAAAAAAGTGTTATAACTTGCATCAAGTTCAATAATAAATCAAATAAAAGTGTTATAACTTGCATCAAGTTCAATAATAAATCAAATAACTTGCATCAATTCAATAATAAATAAAACAAAAGTGTTATAACTTGCATCAAGTTCAATAATAAATCAAAAAAAGTGTTATAACTTGCATCAAGTTCAATAATAAATCAAATAAAAGTGTTATAACTTGCATCAAGTTCAATAATAAATCAAATAACTTGCATCAATTCAATAATAAATAAAACAAAAGTGTTATAACTTGCATCAAGTTCAATAATAAATCAAAAAAAGTGTTATAACTTGCATCAAGTTCAATAATAAATCAAAAAAAGTGTTATAACTTGCATCAAGTTCAATAATAAATCAAATAAAAGTGTTATAACTTGCATCAAGTTCAATAATAAATCAAATAACTTGCATCAAGTTCAATAATAAATAAAACAAAAGTGTTATAACTTGCATCAAGTTCAATAATAAATCAAAAAAAGTGTTATAACTTGCATCAAGTTCAATAATAAATCAAATAAAAGTGTTATAACTTGCATCAAGTTCAATAATAAATAAAACAAAAGTGTTATAACTTGCATCAAGTTCAATAATAAATCAAAAAAAGTGTTATAACTTGCATCAAGTTCAATAATAAATCAAATAAAAGTGTTATAACTTGCATCAAGTTCAATAATAAATCAAATAACTTGCATCAAGTTCAATAATAAATGAAAATAAAAGTGCCACTTTGCAATCTTTGCCAAAAAAAGGAGGACAGGGCAAGTGAACATGACTTTTACAGTACTACTCCAGCATTAGTGGCTGCAATGAGCCTGTTTTGCACTGCACAGCTTTTCAAATCGATTAAAACCTCATTGAATTCGGGGTTGAGCTGCCTTGACGCGAGTGTTTCCCGGTGAATGACACATTGTGTCCAATGCGCATTTGGCGCAACCCTCTTTATTAGAGCCTGCAGCCCGTTTCTTGACTTTGCCATGCGCGCCATCAGAGCAAAAGCGCACACAGTTTTCCCATTTAAGGTCGTGTTCTTTGAGGAAACTGTCCATTATCTTGAACAGCTCATCAGCAGTGGCTCTATTTTTTTTATGTATTTGCAAAACAGCAAATCCTCGCACAGTGACTCGCCATTCACAAAGCTTCCGCTTAGCCCCGCCCCCATTAGTTACTGTTGCTATGTCTGTCAAACTTTCGCTCCTACCTAGAAATGTATAGCCTACAGGAAAAATAAGTAATTTACATGTATCTATATATCGGATTTCACAGACAGAATCAATCAATCTCTATATTACCGTATTTTCCGGACTATTAGGCGCACTTAAAATCCTTTCATTTCCTCAAAACTCGACAGTGCGCCTTATAATGTATATATATGGACGGAAACATGTAGGTTGTGCTTACCGACCTCGAAGCGGTTTTATTCGGTACGTGGTGTAATGATAAGTGTGACCAGTAGATGGCAGTCACACATAAGAGACACGTGCAGACTGCGATATGACTCCAGTATGCTCCTTTGAAAATATAGAACATTACACACGGCGCTCAAAAATCTATCAAAATGTTTTAGTAGGACGTTGGTAAGCTATGAAGCCACACCGCTTGATGGATTGTACTGTGCTTCAACATAGAGGAGTATTATTATTGTTTTTTGTATAAGCTAAGGCATTATCTGGCGTTTTGTTTCGCAATATTGTGCAAAAGCAACTTGTTTTACCTTCTGGTACCAGCTGATCTGTATTTGGGATCTGCATAAGTTCGGAAAAATTGCGCGCGCCCGCCTTTGTAGTCCGTGCTGACACCGTAGTTGATAACTTGCTTATTTTTCCTCTATCTTCTTGTTATGTGACATTCATCCTCCGCTGTTGCCATTTCTAATATAAAGTAGTGTAAAGTTCTTACTTATATCTGTCAGTAAACTCACCATGAAAGCGCTAAAACATACCGGTGTAGTGACTTTACATTATTCACCCAAGGAACTTTATGTTTTAGTACGACTTTGGTAAAACAGGAAGACACACCGCTGGATGGATTGTCGGAGCATTACGTCTACCATAGTCAGACGTACTATGCTTCAACATACAGTATTATTATGGTGTGTGTATAAGGACCCCAAAGTGGCACCTATTAGCAGACATATTATGCAAAACCAACTTTTCTTACCTATTGGTACCTGCTGATGTGTATTTGGGATCGGTATAAGTCCTGAAAGTGTGCGTGCCTCCGCCATTGTAGTCCGCACTGTAGTCAATAAGCTTCTTCTTGTTCTCTATCTTCTTGTTATGTGACATTCATCCTCCACTGTTGCCATTTCTAATATAAAGTAGTGTAAAGTTCTTACTTAAATCTGTCAGTAAACTCACTATGAAAGCGCTAAAACATACCGGTGTAGTGACTTTACATTATTCACCCAAGGAACTTTATGTTTTAGTACGACTTTGGTAAAACAGGAAGACACACCGCTGGATGGATTGTCGGAGCATTACGGCTACCATAGTCAGACGTACTATGCTTCAACATACAGTATTATTATGGTGTGTGTATAAAGACCCCAAAGTGGCACCTATTAAAGTTCTTACTTATATCTGTCAGTAAACTCACCATGAAAGCGCTAAAACATACTGGCGTAGTGAGTTTACATTATTCACCCAAGGAACTTTAGTTATTAGAGAGTTCCGGTCGGACGGGTTTTCACGGGACACATTCCGGGCGTTGTTGTTGCACTAGTGAGCCACGGATGAGGAGATGCTGCTCCGTTATTGATTGAAGTGAAGTCTGAATGTCATTAAAACAGTTAGCGCCATCTTTTGACACTTCTTCCACTCACCGTCCTTGCACGCTACACCGCTACAAGGAGAAGACGCTGTCGAAGTGGAGGCACGTAAATAAGACCGCCCACAAAATGGCGCATCCTAAAGCGACTTGAAGATGATGTGTAAAACATCATCTATGCAACATTTTCAGCAAATAACCAGATAGATCACAAGGAAGTCTTTTACATTTAGAAAAAAATCATAATTATATGACTCCTTTAATGCGCCTTATAATCCGGTGCGCCCTATGGTCCGGAAAATACAGTACTTGAAAGAAAACTGATTTTGTTTAATAAAACTCTACCCAAACATTTAATAAAGTCAAATACAAATGAGGCAAGATAAGTTCTCTTTTCTAAATAGACAGAGTAGACATTGAAAGGGTAAAAGAAAACACATTTTTTTGGATGATAAAATGAACTGGAAATCTCAACTAAAAATATACAACATAAAGTAACAAGAAACACATCAATAATGAATAAAGCAAATCATGTTCTAGACCAAAAATGACCTCACATTGTCTACTGCTCACTAGTGTCACATATCTGACTTATTGTGTAGAAATATGGGAAATAAGTACAAAAGTACACTTCATTCACTAACTGTGTTACAAACAAGGTCTGTTATAATACATAATGTTGGATATAGAGCAGTGTTTTCTAAACATTCATTTATTTGTGGCGGCCCGCCACGAAAGAATTACGTCCGCCACAAATTTAAAAATATATATATATATATTTTTTTTGTCCTGTCCAGCTTCTCAGGCAAATCATATAGTTGATGTAGATGCCCGTATAGGCTGTTCAGATTTACTTTACAAAAGAGAAGTGTAGGATACTTCTCTTGTTACCTTATTTGTATTTGACCACTACTGTTTTCTGTTTATTTGTTACCGACTGTGGCAGGACACCTCTGCCTCTGTTTCACTTTATGTTGCTGGTAAATAATATGGTTGTAGTAGTAGGCTAAAGTTGAATTATTTAGTATGCACTAATTAAAGGGGCGGAGCTTTAACAGACATTTTAGCTTTTATATTTTATAAGATATATTTTTTGTAAGAACCACAATTAATAAATATATTTCAGTGAATAACTTATTGTTCAAATCTGTATATAAATATGTACATAAAGTGTTGTAATTATATTGTAAAATGGATGGATGGACGTTTAAAACCAAACTGTTATTAATTAGTAAGTATACATTTTTTGAGCCTTTTTAGAGAAAATCATATCATTGTAGTAAATGATGCAAATTACTCGATGATGTCATGGTGACCACGCCCATAGCCACGCCCCCACCGCCACAGGTATCTTGGCGGTTTATGGGAAACACTGTAGAGATCACACAAACCCTTTATTTATTAAATCACAATGATTGAAATTCATGATTTGGTGCATTTGCAAACATCTGAAATGATGTACAAAGCAAACTATAACCTGCTAGTCAACAATGTACAACAACTCTTCTCAACTAAAGAAGAGAAATATAACCTTACAGCAGGGGTGTCCAAACTTTTTCCACTGAGGGCCGCACACGGAAAAATTAAAGCATGTGGGGGCCATTTTGATATTTTTCATTTTCAAACCATAACAAAATATATGCATTTTTTTATTTATTTAACCTTTAGGGGTCCCGGGGACTATAAAGGGTCTCAGTCATTAAAATGTTAAAAATAAGTCAGATTATTATTTTTTTTAAATTATTTAACGCTTACAGTAAATCTCTATATCAACTTCAAGTTGATATAAATACAAATTAAAAAAATGTTTTATGGCTTTTCTGTCAAAAACAACTTAGTTTTTTATAGTAAAACTGAAATATGCAGTATTTAGTACAGGGGTCACCAACATTTTTGAAACCAAGAGCTACTTCTTGGGTACTGTTTAATGCGAAGGGCTACCAGTTTGATACACACTTAAATAAATTGCCAGAAATAGCCTATTTGCTCAATTTACCTTTAACTCTATGTTATTATTAATAATTAATGATATTTACACTTAATTGAACGGTTTAAAAGAGGAGAAAACACGAAAAAAATGACAATTAAATTTTGAAACATAGTTTATCTTCAATTTCGACTCTTTAAAATTCAAAATTCAACCGAAAAAAAGAAGAGAAAAACTAGCTAATTCGAATCTTTTTGAAAAAATTAAAAACATAATTTATGGAACATCATTAGTAATTTTTCCTGATTAAGATTAATTTTAGAATTTTGATGACATGTTTTAAATAGGTTAAAATCCAATCTACACTTTGTTAGAATATATAACAAATTGGACAAAGCTATATTTCTAACAAAGACAAATCATTATTTCTTCTAGATTTTCCAGAACAAAAATTTTAAAAGAAATTCAAAAGACTTTGAAATAAGATTTAAATTTGATTCTACAGATTTTTAGATTTGCCAGAATAATTGTTTTGAATTTTAATCATAATAAGTTTGAAGAAATATTTCACAAATATTCTTCGTCGAAAAAACAGAAGCTAAAATGAAGAATTAAATTAAAATGTATTTATTATTCTTTACAATAAAAAAAATAAACTTACTTGAACATTGATTTAAATTGTCAGGAAAGAAGAGGAAGGAATTTAAAAGGTAAAAAGGTATATGTGTTTAAAAATCCTAAAATCTTTTTTAAGGTTGTATTTTTTCTCTAAAATTGTCTTTCTGAAAGTTATAAGAAGCAAAGTAAAAAAAAAATAATGAATTTATTTAAACAAGTGAAGACCAAGTCTTTAAAATATTTTCTTGGATTTTCAAATTCTATTTGAGTTTTGTCTCTCTTAGAATTAACAATGTCAGGCAAAGCGAGGCCAGCTTGCTAGTAAATAAATAACATTTAAAAAATAGAGGCAGCTCACTGGTAAGTGCTGCTATTTGAGCTATTTTTAGAACAGGCCAGCGGGCTACTCATCTGGTCCTTACGGGCGACCTGGTGCCCGCGGGCACCGTGTTGGTGACCCCTGATTTAGTAATTAGAGCCCTAAAAGATCAATAATTCAGGACACCATTGATTTTAATTATTTCATATTTTTGCGTAATCACAGTGAAAAGATAAATAAAAAACCACTAAATATATTTGGGACGCAAAAGGTGCCCCACTCATAAAGTGATACATTTTTATTAGGTTTTTCTTTTACGAGATCAACTTCAGATATATCTGTCCATTTTATGCTGGAACTATTATTTTGTTTGTTTTATGCGCTTTTGTCAAAGAAAACGTTGATGTTTTTATATGGCTACTACACAATATATGCAATATTTACCACATAAAACATTTTAAAGTGAAATATTTGAAGTAATTAGAGCCCTGAAAATAATTCATTATAACATGGATTTTTATTGTCAATATTTATTTTTTTTTGAGCAATGGCAAAAAAAGAAAAATAAAGAAAGACAAAAGAAAACAAAAGCTTTTGTGTCAACATTGCAACTTTTTTTCCGTTAGATTTCACCTCATTCCACTTTTTTTAATGTTCTTTTTTATTTTTACAATAGTATTTCCAGAACGTGTGGCGGGCCGGTAAACAATTAGCTGCGGGCCGCACTTTGGACACCCCTGCCTCAGAGGAACAGCTAATAAAAAACATTTGTATGCACGTACAACACTTAAAACCTTTGTGGAATTAAACGATCTGCGGCCCCCTCCAAGGTTTCTCATTGTCGTCCCATTGGGTTGAGTTTTTCCTTGCCCTGATGTGGGATCTGAGCCCAGGATGTCGTTGTGGCTTGTGCTCGTGATTTAGGGCTATATATGTAAACATTGATTGATTGATTGACAATATCATCCTTATACATGTGTGTTTATTTTATTCATGTCACAAGGGGCCCCCGGCCAAAACTTCAATGTGGCCCTCAATGAAAACCACTTTGAAACCCCTCATCTACAACAATATGATTTGTCTGAGCAGCTCGACAGGACAGTTGGGGTAAAAAAAAAAAAAACATCTATAAAAAAAATAAAAATAAAAAAATAAATAAAAATGTTTTTTTTTTATTTTTGAAGGAAAAAAAAAAATCTATAAAATTTTTTTTTTTTTTTTTTTTTTTTTATGGATGTTTTTTTTTTCTTCAAAAATTAAAAAAAAAAAAAGTTTTTTTTAAAGCAATCGTCACAGGTAAGAATCACAATTTAATCACAAATCTATGTTTTTTTTACCCCCATAATGCATAGACTGGTACACGGTGTGATTATAATAAAGTATTGATAGTTTGACCTTTGCTCTGGCCAGATCAACAAGTCAACTCTTCCCACTTTCCGGGCCCGCGGGGGTCACCAGTTATTATTTATCGCCGTGTTGGATGGATGGTTGAGTTTTTCCTTGCCCTGATGTGGGATCTGAGCCCAGGATGTCGTTGTGGCTTGTGCTCGTGATTTAGGGCTATATAAGTAAACATTGATTGATTGATTGACAATATCATCCTTATACATGTATGTTTATTTTATTCATGTTACAAGGGGCCCCCGGCCAAAACTTCAATGTGGCCCTCAATGAAAACCACTTTGAAACCCCTCATCTACAACAATAGGATTTGTCTGAGCAGCTCGACAGGACAGTTGGGGGGAAAAAAAAAAACATCTATAAAAAAAAAAAAAAAAAATTTTTTTTTTTTTTTTTGAAGAAAAAAAAAAAAATCTATAAAAAAAAAAAAAAAAAATTTTTTTTAAAAAAATTTTTATAGATGTTTTTTTTTTCTTCAAAAATTAAAAAAAAAAAAAAGTTTTTTTTAAAGCAATCGTCACAGGTAAGAATCACAATTTAATCACAAATCTATGTTTTTTTTTACCCCCATAATGCATAGACTGGAACACGGTGTGATTATAATAAAGTATTGATAGTTTGACCTTTGCTCTGGCCAGATCAACAAGTCAACTCTTCCCACTTTCCGGGCCCGCGGGGGTCACCAGTTATTATTTATCGCCGTGTTGGATGGATGGTTGAGTTTTTCCTTGCCCTGATGTGGGATCTGAGCCCAGGATGTCGTTGTGGCTTGTGCTCGTGATTTAGGGCTATATATGTAAACATTGATTGATTGATTGACAATATCATCCTTATACATGTGTGTTTATTTTATTCATGTTACAAGGGGCCCCCGGCCAAAACTTCAATGTGGCCCTCAATGAAAACCACTTTGAAACCCCTCATCTACAACAATATGATTTGTCTGAGCAGCTCGACAGGACAGTTGGGGGGGGGAAAAAAAAAAAAAAACCTTTTTTTTTTTTTTTTTTTTCTTCAAAAATTTAATTTTTTTTTTTTTTTTTTTTTTTTTTTTAAAGCAATCGTCACAGGTAAGAATCACAATTTAATCACAAATCTATTTTTTTTTTACCCCCATAATGCATAGACTGGTACACGGTGTGATTATAATAAAGTATTGATAGTTTGACCTTTGCTCTGGCCAGATCAACAAGTCAACTCTTCCCACTTTCCGGGCCCGCGGGGGTCACCAGTTATTATTTATCGCCGTGTTGGATGGAATCCCCCCCTCCCAGGCCCCCCCCCGAATGTTTCCAGCGAGCACGTCGGTCACCTCCTACCCAATGAAGAGTTCCTTTTCCTCCCAGACACACAAAAAAGCAACACAACAAAGAGCGGCGGTACATAAAGGGGCTGGGGGTCGGGTGGGTCACATGCTGCCCATTGAGTGGCGGGTCCATCCAGACCATTGAGGGCGCTCCATAAAACCGGCAGGCTGCTTAAATACCTGACAGTACGAAAGGGAGGAAAAACAAAGGGAACAAGAGATAAAATAAATAGGACTGTGACTGATGTGTATAGATGGCGCTGGAGAGTCGCTGACAATCCAAGAAATGTGGCCAGCGCCACAAAAGGCAGCTGGAAAACAGTGAAGGGGCTTTTTTTTTTTTTCTGGCTCTTTCCACTTGGACCCCCTTTTGAGTCTTTGTCCGGGCCCCATGAGAAAAGTCAATCACACACACTCGTCTGCGGCTTCTTGCTCTTCAACAACAACAACAACAACAACATACTGAGGTTGTGCCCCTACCAATATTTTAGTACCGCTACCAAAATGTGTTTCGATACTTTTTCTAAATAAAGGAGACCACAAAAAAATTCATTGGCTTTATTGTAACAAAAAATCTTAGTGTACATGAAACATGTTTATTATTGTAATTTAGTACTTAAATAAAATAGTGAACATACTAGACAACTTGTCTTTTAGTAGTAAGTAAACAAAGACTCCTAATTAGTCGTATGCAGTAACATATTGTGTCATTTATACACCAATTTTTTTGTACACATTATAAAGGGACAAACTGTAAAAATTGTATATTAATCCACTTGTTCATTTACTGTTAATATCTGCTTATTTTCTGTTTTAACATGTTCTATCTACACTTCTGTTCAAATGTAATAATCACTTATTCTTCTCTTCTTTGATACTTGACATTAGTTCTGGATGATACCACACATTTAGGTGTCGATCCGATACCAAGTAGTTACAGGATCATACATTGGTCATATTCAAAGTCCTCATGTGTCCAGGGATGTATTTACTGAGTTTGTAAACATATGATTTTTTTTTAAAAGGAAAAACAATGTGACAGTAAATAAATATTGATGTAATCATAGTAGTATTGACTAGATACGCTATTGTACTTGGTATCATTACAGTGGATGTCAGGGGCCGTACTTATCAAGCTTCTTAGAGTGCCATTTTACACTTAAGTCCTGAGAATTTGCGAAATTTAGTCCTACTCTCAAACTTAAGAATAAAAGCTTTTTATCAACGTTCTTAAGTCTAAGAATCACTCCTACTCTCCACGATATTTAAGAGACCTTCAGAGGTGTCTTAAGTGGTTAGGAGTTGCCAGCAGGGGATGGCACTGAGGCGAGAGAGACGTGCGCGAACATTCAAACGGTATCGTTTAGACAGAGCGGGTATTATTTTTGTCACAGATTTAATACTTTTCGATTCCATGTTGATTTCTGCATGTGGCTGCAGTGGGCTAGTATATATAGAGCCACCCACACCAGTTTCAAATTAGTTGCCTAATTAATGAATTGGAAAGAAAATGTTATGACAGTAGCGTATGTGTTTGGCCGTGAGGTGAGTGACGTCAGTGAGTGTGTGGGCGATAGAAGACAGGGAGCGGTAGCGCGAGTGCCGGCGGGGACTAGTTTGTTTTGTATTATTTTGTAGTTTATTGTCAAAATATACACTCCCATTGTCCACTTAAATATTTCCAAGATATTTCTTTATTCTTAGACAACGGATTCCCTTCCGTGATTGGTCATTTCTATGGACACAGAAATGACGTCACCTCGATTCAGTCCTACACTTCGCTAAAAGTGTGAGTAAGACGCTTGATAACTAACTTTTAAGTGCAGCTTTCAGCGAATAATTTATTTACTCTTAAGTCAACTCTTAGCAGACTTCTTAGGAGCAATTCTAAGAAGCTTGATAAGTACGGCCCCACGTGTATATCCACCCATGCATTTGTTTACATTCAGGAGCGCTAACTTTTGTTAGCCATGAGCTATTGTATCCTCATACGGTGTGTAGTGAAGAATGTTTAGCTATCCCTCGCCCTCCAGTGATAATACCGCTTTTAAGAAACTTACTTTGTCGCCATGGAGGCCGGGATTAGTGATTTAGAAGTAGCCAAAACACTGCCGACTTCGGGTGGATGTTAGCTGCTAGCTACTAGCCATGTCTTAAAGCACCTCTTCCTGAGGGTGTTTCAGTGTTATAACTAGGGTTGCAAAATTCCGGGAATATTCAAAGTTGGAAACTTTGAATATTCCCATTAATGGGAATTAATGGGGAATTAATGGGAATAAACATTGAATGCGACATGCTAGATCTTGCAGCATGATCATTAGATAAAACAATCTGATTTAATGCAAATTCAGTACAATTTCAACCCTGCACTGTGCATTCCTCCATCACATGTGCAGTGCATTCTTCCATCACATGCACAGATAACAGATGTTATTTGTTCATCCAGCCCAGGGGTCACCAACCTTTTTGAAACCAAGAGCTACTTCTTGGGTACTGATTAATGCGAAGGGCTACCAGTTTGATACACACTTAAATAAATTGCCGGAAATAGCCAATTTGCTCAATTTACCTTTAACTCTATGTTATTATTAATAATTAATGATATTTACACTTAATTGAACGGTTTAAAAGAGGAGAAAACATGAAAAAAATGACAATTAAATTTTGAAACATAGTTTATCTTCAATTTCGACTCTTTAAAATTCAAAATTCAACCGAAAAAAAGAAGACAAAAACTAGCTAATTTGAATCTTTTTGAAAAAATTAAAAAAATAATTTATGTAACATCATTAGTAATTTTTCCTGATTAAGATTAATTTTAGAATTTTGATGACATGTTTTAAATAGGTTAAAATCCAATCTACACTTTGTTAGAAAATATAACAAATTGGACCAAGCTATATTTCTAACAAAGACAAATCATTATTTCTTCTAGATTTTCCAGAACAAAAATTTTAAAAGAAATTCAAAAGACTTTGAAATAAGATTTAAATTTGATTCTACAGATTTTCTAGATTTGCCAGAATGTTTTATATATAATATTTCACAAATATTCTTCGTCGAAAAAACAGAAGCTAAAATGAAAAATTAAATTAAAATTGATGTATTATTCTTTACAATAAAAAATAAAAAAATACTTCAACATTGATTTAAATTGTCAAGAAAGAAGAGGAAGGAATTTAAAAGGTAAAAAGGTATATGTGTTTAAAAATCCTAAAATCATTTTTAAGATTGCATTTTTTCTCTAAAATTGTCTTTCTGAAAGTTATAAGAAGCAAAGTAAAAAAATGTATGAATTTATTTAAACAAGTTAAGACCAAGTCTTTAAAATATTTTCTTGGATTTTCAAATTCTATTTGAGTTTTGTCTCTCTTAGATTTAAAAATGTCAGGCAAAGCGAGACCAGCTTGCTAGTAAATAAATACAATTAAAAAAATAGAGGCAGCTCACTGGTAAGTGCTGCTATTTGAGCTATTTTTAGAACAGGCCTGCGGGCTACTCATCTGGTCCTTACGGGCTACCTGGTGCCCGCGGGCACCACGTTGGTGCCCGCGGACCTTGTGATTTATTGATGTTTGATTTGAAGCAATAAAATAAAGTGGGTTATCGTTCTAAATAAATGGATGAACAGAATGAATAGTCGAATGGGTTGATAACCTTAACCAAACAGAAAAAAAAAACTAGTGTTTCATAAACATACATCATAATACATGCTTTGCGTTCCTTTAAATCAGGGGTGTCCAAAGTGCGGCCCGGGGTTCATTTGCAGCCCGCAGGTAATTTTTCAACGGCCCCACGGCACATTCTAAAAATACGATGAAAAAAAAAAAAAAAACATAAAAAGTGGTATGAAAGAGCAAACAGGTGAAATGTAACAATAAAATGTTGCATTATTTACTCTAATAACACAAAGCTGCCATGCAGGCTGTTTCTTTCTTTAAAAAATAATAATGAATCAAAATCAATGTCATTATGAATTATTGACCGATTCAAGGCTCCATTTACTTCACATTAAATATTCCACTTTGAGATATTTTGGGGGGGAAAATGTTGCATATTTTTTGGTTGCCATTTAAAAAACAAAGTTTTTTTTAAAGAAGGGCCTAAAACGAACAAACAAAAAACGTATAATTGACGGATAGATCTGGGGCCGTACTTATCAAGCTTCTTAGAGTGCCATTTTACACTTAAGTCCTGAGAATTTGCGAAATTTAGTCCTACTCTCAAACTTAAGAATAAAAGCTTTTTATCAACGTTCTTAAGTCTAAGAATCACTCCTACTCTCCACGATATTTAAGAGACCTTCAGAGGTGTCTTAAGTGGTTAGGAGTTGCCAGCAGGGGATGGCACTGAGGCGAGAGAGACGTGCGCGAACATTCAAACGGTATCGTTTAGACAGAGCGGGTATTATTTTTGTCACGGATTTAATACTTTTCGATTCCATGTTGATTTCTGCATGTGTCTGCAGTGGGCTAGTATATATAGAGCCACCCACATCAGTTTCAAATTAGTTGCCTAATTAATGAATTGGAAAGAAAATGTTATGACAGTAGCGTATGTGTGTGGCCGTGAGGTGAGTGACGTCAGTGAGTGTGTGGGCGATAGAAGAGAGGGAGAGGTAGCGTGAGTGCCGGTGGGGACTAGTTTGTTTTGTATTTTTTTGTAGTTTATTGTCAAAATATACACTCCCATTGTCCACTTCAATATTTCCAAGATATTTCTTTATTCTTAGACAACGGATTCCCTTCCGTGATTGGTCATTTCTATGGACACAGAAATGACGTCACCTAAAATTCCGTTTACGGCACATAGTAATGTCGTAATTCAGCTCTGAGTGTGACACTTAAGATTCAGTCCTACACTTCGCTGAAAGTGTGAGTAAGACGCTTGATAACTAACTTTTAAGTGCAGCTTTCAGCGAAGAATTTATTTACTCTTAAGTCAACTCTTAGCAGACTTCTTGGGAGTAATTCTGAGAAGCTTGATAAGTACGGCCCCTGAAGTTGATCTTGAGACTTTTATGGTAAAAGTAAAAAAAAATGTTGGATTTATTTTTTTAAACTTTACTGAGCAGTACCCTTTTGGATCCCCAATAATTTTAGTGGGACTTGTTTAAGTGTCATTGCTCAAAAAAATTATGAATTAAAATCAATGTTGTTATGAGTTATTGACCTTTTTAAGACTCCAATTATTATATAATCGCAAATATTCCACTTTAAAATTTTATTGGGGGAAAATATTGCAAACTTTGTATTTTTTTTCCATAAAAAAACACGGTTTTCCCTGACAAAAATGGCATACAACTTAAATCTTTAAAAGCGTTATATTGACAGATAGACCTAATGTTGATCTAGAGATTTAAACCTTGAATAATAATAATAATAATAATACTAAATAATGACACATTTGTAATATTTTTTTTGACCAAAACCTTTTGGGGTCCCCGGGATCAAGTCTGAGTGGAGGCCTAAATGTATCTTTTTTAGGGATGTCCGATAATGGCTTTTTGCCGATATCCGATATTCCGATATTGTCCAACTCTTTAATTACCGATACCGATATCAACCGATATATGCAGTCGTGGAATTAACACATTATTATGCCTAATTTGGACAACCAGGTATGGTGAAGATAAGGTACTTTTTTTTAAAAATTAGTAAAATAAGATAAATAAATTAAAACATTTTCTTGAATAAAAAAGAAAGTACAACAATATAAAAACAGTTACATAGAAACTGGTAATGAATGAAAATTAGTAAAATTAACTTTTAAAGGTTAGTACTATTAGTGGAGCAGCAGCACGCACAAGCATGTGTGCTTACGGACTGTATCCCTTGCAGACTGTATTGATATATATTGATATATAATGTAGGAAGCAGAATATTAATAACAAAGAAACAACCCTTTTGTGTGAATGAGTGTAAATGGGGGAGGGAGGTTTTTTGGGTTGGTGCACTAATTGTAAGTGTATCTTGTGTTTTTTATGTTGATTTAATTTAAAAAAAAAAAAAAAAAAAAAAAAAAAAAAAAAAACGATACCGATAATAAAAAAAACGATACCGATAATTTCCGATATTACATTTTAACGCATATATCGGCAGGCCGACATTATCGGACATCTCTAATCTTTTTTATACATATATTGTATTGGTTTTTAAAATAAAAAATATAAAACGGCCCCCGCTTGCTTTGATTTTTCAGTGTGCGGCCCTCAGTGGAAAAAGTTTGGACACCCCCGCTCGAAATCAATCCAACCAAAATTAATTTCCACTGATTAAGAATAAACTTAAACATTTCCAACAATATGGATGAAATTAAATGTAAACAATCCATCCTAATTATAAGAATAAGCTTAAACATCACGGATAACTTTTTAAATTTACTTTCAGTCAACTTAAACAATTTTGTAAACATCAGTGAAATGATCTTCTTTAAACATTCTCCTCAGTACAAAACAAGCAAACAAGCACTTCTTTCCCTTGGTTTCCTCACCAGTAGTGATGGGTCCGGCAACACCGACGTACGCGAACTGTGTCGCCTCCTCTGTGCCCTGTGAGCGGGTCTTTTCTACAGCCGGAGTAATAATAACTAAGAAGAGAAATCGTCTAAAATGTAATAAAAATGTGTAAAAAAAAAAAATTAAAAAAATTCCCAGTCCACAAGCATCCTCATTCACAACACGTTCTCTTATATTTCCATGTTATGATAAATGTTCACATTATTTATTGACTGTATCTAAAAAAGATAAAAAATATATTTTATTTAAAGGCCTACTGAAATGAATTTTTTAAATTTAAACGGGGATAGCAGATCCATTCTATGTGTCATACTTGATTATTTTGCGATATTGCCATATTTTTGCTGAAAGGATTTAGTATAGAACAACGTCGATAAAGTTCGCAACTTTTGGTCTCTGATAAAAAAAAAACCTTGCTCCTACCGGAAGTAGCGTGACGTTGTCAGTTGTTCACTTCCTCATATTTTCCTATTGTTTTCAACGCAGCTAGAGCTATTCGGACCGAGAAAGCGACGATTACCCCATTAATTTGAGCGAGGATGAAAGATTTGTGGATGAGGAACGTTAGAGTGACGGACTAGAATGCAGTGAAATACATGTTTTTTTTTTCGCTCTGACCGTAACTTAGGTACAAGCTGGCTCATTGGATTCCACACTCTCTCCTTTTTCTATTGTGGATCACGGATTTGTATTTTAAACCACCTGGGATACTATATCCTCTTGAAAATGAGAGTCGAGAACGCGAAATGGACATTCAGTGCCTTTTATCTCCACGACAATACATCGACGAAGCTTAGCATGAGCTAACGTGATAGCATCTGTCTCAAATGCAGATAGAAACAAAATAAATAAATCCCTGACTGGAAGGATAGACAGAAGATCAACAATACTATTAAACCATGTACATGTAAATACACGGTTAATAGATCTCAGCATGGCAAAGCATAACAATGCTGTTGCTAACGACGCTAAGGCTGACTTAGCAACTTAGCAACCGGACCTCACAGAGTTATGATAAAAACATTAGCGCTCCACCTACGCCAGCCAGCCATCATCTGCCCAGCTCATCAACACCCGTGCTCACCTGCGTTCCAGCGATCGACGGCGCGACGAAGGACTTCACCCGATCATCCGTGCGGTGGCCGGTTAGCATCGGCTAGCGCGTCTGCTATCCAAGTGAGTAATCCTTGTTGTGTTGCTACAGCCAGCCGCTATACACCGACCCACCTACAACGTTCTTCTTTGCAGTCTCCATTGTTCATTAAACAAATTGCAAAAGATTCACCAACACAGATGTCCAGAATACTGTGGAATTATGAAATGAAAACAGAGCTTTTTTGTATTGTATTCAATGAGGAAGGCATACCTCTGTTCCCCGGGCTACGTCACGCGCATACGTCATCCTCCGAAGGCTTTTTCAACCGGAAGTGTGGCGGGAAATTTAAAATGTCACTTTATAAGTTAACCCGGCCATATTGGCATGTGTTGCAATGTTAAGATTCCATCATTGATACATAAACTATCAGACTGCGTGGTCGCTACTGGTGGCTTTCAGTAGGCCTTTAAATGAAGATATGAAATAATCCTAAATGAAATACAATGATTTAGTTTATATTATTGCATATACTAGGTCAGGGGTCGGCAACCCAAAATGTTGAAAGAGCCATATTGGACCAAAAATACAAAAACATATCTGTCTGGAACCGCAAACAATTAAAAGCCATATAACATGTGTCATGAGATATAAATTTAATCAAGAGGACTTAAAGGAAACTAAATGACCTCAAATATACCTACAAATGAGGCATGATGATGCA
This sequence comes from Entelurus aequoreus, assembly GCF_033978785.1. Taxonomy (NCBI): domain Eukaryota; kingdom Metazoa; phylum Chordata; class Actinopteri; order Syngnathiformes; family Syngnathidae; genus Entelurus; species Entelurus aequoreus. Next base: position 7,205,568 of record NC_084734.1, read on the forward strand.
AAATGTACATATCGCTAGCCTAAATAGCATGTTAGCATCAATTAGCTTGCAGTCATGCAGTGACCAAATATGTCTGATTAGCACTCCACACAAGTCAATAACATCAACAAAACTCACCTTTGTGCACTCACGCACAACGTTAAAAGTGTGGTGGACAAAATGAGACAGAAAAAAATTGGCATAAAACACGTCCTAGAAAGTCGGAGAAAGTTATACATGTAAACAAACTATACGGTGAGTTCAAGGACCGCCAAAATTAGTAGGACAAAACGGCGCTCGCCAAATACTCGAATCAGTGAAGCGTGTTTAATATAAACAGTGTGCTTTATAACAATTAGGGAGGTTTGTGTCATGTTTGTCCTCATACAGAAACCATACTAAACAAAAAAATTGATTTTTTTCCCCTCATCTTTTTCCATTCTTCATACATTTTTGAAAAATCTCCAGAGAGCCTCTAGGGCGGCGCTAAAGAGCCGCATGCGGCTCTAAAGCCGCGGGTTGCCGACCCCCGTACTAGGTCATAAAATCAGTGTCAGTTGAGTCGGTCCATACGTTGCCTGTAGGGATTTTTAATGTCCAGCAGATGTCAGTATTTAGTGACACAGTATCAATACAGTTTTGCAATGTGTCGAAACGCTTCATGACGCCTCATCAACCCATCACTACTCACCAGTTGCGTCTTCGGAGTCCACACAGGAGCGGTCTTCCTTCCTCTTAGCAGCATTTCAAAAGGGGTGACTGACTGAAGCTCAAACATTTTGAGCATGTGCTCTGAGCAGGTGAACAGGTGAATTCAATCAAAGCAATCTGTTGGAAGCAGGTGGAGATGTCCAGCCCTCAGCTCTCACTGTTGCCCCTTCAGGCCTGGAGTGTGCTCTACATGCTGCTCTGTACTTTGACTTGACATACAGGGGCGTCACTAGCTTTTAAGGACAGGGGGGGCTTAGCCCCCAGGAGATGCACAGGATGCGAGCGAACGTTACGCACGAGCACAAAACTTTACAAACGGCTAACAAAGACTTAGAAATTATTCATTGTTATTATTATTATTTAAAAAAAATGCACGGGACGAAATGAAATGCTCCCCGGGACGATGGCTTTTAACCATTTTTTTTCTTTTTCTTTTTATGTATTTATTAATTTTACATTTTGTATTAAATGTCTTGGTTTTTCCTCCCTCTGAAAATCCTATGAAATGTTTAACAAGCCATCCTATAATAATACAACAGCTATTAATGTAACAATACAATAAAACAAATATACTTAATGATGTTTTTTTCATTATTTTAACAATAGGCTAATGCAGGGCTCACCAACCTTTTTGAAACCAAGAGCTACTTCTTGGGTACTGATTAATGCGAAGGGCTACCAGTTTGATACACACTTAAATAAATTGCCGGAAATAGCCAATTTGCTCAATTTACCTTTAACTCCATGTTATTATTAATAATTAATGATATTTACACTTAATTGAACGGTTTAAAAGAGGAGAAAACATGAAAAAAATGACAATTAAATTTTGAAACATAGTTTATCTTCAATTTCGACTCTTTAAAATTCAAAATTCAACCGAAAAAAAGAAGACAAAAACTAGCTAATTTGAATCTTTTTGAAAAAATTAAAAAAATAATTTATGGAACATCATTAGTAATTTTTCCTGATTAAGATTAATCTTAGAATTTTGATGACATGTTTTAAATAGGTTAAAATCCAATCTACACTTTGTTAGAAAATATAACAAATTGGACCAAGCTAAATTTCTAACAAAGACCAATCATTATTTCTTCTAGATTTTCCAGAACAAAAATTTTAAAAGAAATTCAAAAGACTTTGAAATAAGATTTAAATTTGATTCTACAGATTTTCTAGATTTGCCAGAATTTTTTATATATAATATTTCACAAATATTCTTCGTCGAAAAAACAGAAGCTAAAATGAAAAATTAAATTAAAATTGATTTATTATTCTTTACAATAAAAAATTAAAAAATACTTCAACATTGATTTAAATTGTCAAGAAAGAAGAGGAAGGAATTTAAAAGGTAAAAAGGTATATGTGTTTAAAAATCCTAAAATCATTTTTAAGGTTGTATTTTTTCTCTAAAATTGTCTTTCTGAAAGTTATAAGAAGCAAAGTAAAAAAATGTATGAATTTATTTAAACAAGTTAAGACCAAGTCTTTAAAATATTTTCTTGGATTTTCAAATTCTATTTGAGTTTTGTCTCTCTTAGATTTAAAAATGTCAGGCAAAGCGAGACCAGCTTGCTGGTAAATAAATAAAATTAAAAAAATAGAGGCAACTCACTGGTAAGTGCTGCTATCTGAGCTATTTTTAGAACAGGCCTGCGGGCTACTCATCTGGTCCTTACGGGCTACCTGGTGCCCGCGGGCACCACGTTGGTGACCCCTGGGCTAATGTATATTATTTTATATAGATTCTACAAGAAACACAAAACTTAAAAACTAAATTATTTACAATTGCACACACAAGGTTTCGTGCAGCTTCACTCATCGTAAAGGAAGATAATGTGCTTCGTACACCTGCAGGACCGCAAGCAAGGTCGCAGAGAAAATGCGGACTGGAATTTGAGTGATGTGGGCATTTTCTATATGAACAAGTGGAATGAATTGGATACCGACGCACTAAAGGGGCTCTCTACCTTACGCTACGAAGTGAGGGGAAACTGAGTGAATAATAACAGGTTATATGATTATTTATTTAAACTCATATTCGGGCCACTTTATAATGAATATGTCGGCATGTATTTGTTAAAAAAAAATATATATATATATATATATATATATATATATATATATATATATATATATATATATATATATATATATATATATATATATATATATATATATATATATATATATATATATATATATATATATATATATATATATATATATATATATATATATATAAAACACCAAATTATTTAGGGGGGCTTAACAATATTTTAGGGGGGCTTAAGCCAATGTTGACATATATCATTATTGTAATTCCCTATTCATTCCCATATATTCCCATTCATTCCCATGGACGGTGTCCAACTTTGAATAATCAAAAAAACGGTCGATATTTCCAAACTTCCCGTGGTAAATTTACGGAAATTTACCGGAAACTTTCCGCCCCTTTGCAGCCCTAGTTATAACCGCACCTTTATCTTTACTTTTTACACCAAAATGCGTCCATTCTCCCTTTTCTGTCTACACACTGTGTCTGCTTGTAAGTACTCTGTGTGTGTGCGCTGCCGAACATGCTCCTCTGCTCGTAAAACCAGCCATGTCACGACGCGCCGTCATGCCCCGGAAACCGGTACTTTTCAAACAGAGTACAGCGCCGTTTCTTCATTCATTAGTACGGCGACACTATACTAGTACACTATACCGTACAAAGCCTACAACATAGAGGCAGCGTTTACGGCGCCGAGGCCACCTTTAATCCTGTTAGCGAGGCCGCACCCTATCCTATTTTAAGCCACATGAAAAAGATTTGGTTGGGAGAAGAAAAGACAAACATCCATATTTATTCATGCAAGCCAATTTTCCTTCCACGTGTTGGTCGGCCGCTTCCATTTGATCTGCGCCCGTGGAAATAGACGACTGAACATTGAGGGCCTGTGATCGCCCACTAATGCTCGGGCCAAAACAGTCAATTATTTTGTCCAATATGGAGGAGGGGAGGAACAAACACACACACACACACACACACACACACACACATACATGTCTTGCCTACTTTGTGTGGACCCACGTTTGGTTAGTGGGTTGTGAGGGCCCCCCTTTCCACTATAGCTAGAATGATGAAAAAATATACATCTAGCCCTAGATGGGAGTAGAGAGTTGCAACTAGGGATGTCAGATAATGGCTTTTTGCCGATATCCAATATTCCGATATTGTCCAACTCTTTAATTACCGATACCGATATCAACCGATACCGATATCAACCGATATATGCAGTCGTGGAATTAACACATTATTATGCCTAATTTGGACAACCAGGTATGGTGAAGATAAGGTACTTTTTTAAAAAATTAATAAAATAAGATAAATAAATTAAAAACATTTTCTTGAATAAAAAAGAAAGTAAAACAATATAAAAACAGTTACATAGAAACTAGTAATTCATGAAAATGAGTAAAATTAACTGTTAAAGGTTAGTACTATTAGTGGAGCAGCAGCACGCATAATCATGTGTGCTTACGGACTGTATCCCTTGCAGACTTTATTGATATATATTGATATATAATGTAGGAACCAGAATATTAATAACAAAAAAGATACAACCCTTTTGTGTGAATGAGTGTAAATGGGGGAGGGAGGTTTTTTGGGTTGGTGCACTAATTGTATGTGTATCTTGTGTTTTTATGTTGATTTAATAAAAAACAAACAAAAAAAACAACAACAACAACAAAAAACGATATCGATAATTTAAAAAACGATACCGATAATTTCCGACATTACATTTTAAAGCATTTATCGGACATCCCTAGTTGCAACCTCACTTCAGAATGCAAAACACACAAAGTAAAAAAAATATTTTACTTTTGTAGTTGTGAGGACCAGGCAAATGTCCTCACAAGTCAAAAGATCCACACAGAAAGGGTGGTTTATCAAGTGTATGTCCACACAAGGCTGGTGAGACAAGTGCACACACACACACACACACGCACACACACTCATGTATTTGTTACATTCTTGAGACCTGAGAAAAATGCCTCCCTTTAGGGCCACCCTTTGTAGATATATAAAGACGTGTATTTACAACATTAATAATATATAAAAAAAACTTTGTTGTGAAAAATGAGTTGGAATTTCACAAGAAAAAAGTCACAATTTCACAAAAAACACTTCAAATTTTTGGCAGTATTATAGTCAACATTTTACAAGAAAAACCGAACATTTTGTGCAATGTTATGATAAAAGTTGGAATTTTACTCAATAGCAGTCGCAGTTTTAGAAGAAAAGCTTAAAATGTTGGCCACTTTATGAAAAGAGTCGTAATTTTAACTCAAAAATGTTTATTATAATAATAACGATGACAAAATTCAGAATTTTGAACGACAAATGTCACCTTTTTGCATCCAAAAGTAATAATTTTACATAAAAAAGCAATAATTTTACGAGAAAATATTGCAATATTATTTATTTTTTTGTTGTTGAATTTTTTGCTGCCGTCTTGTTTGATCACATATTGCTGCCTTTGCACCTGTCAATATTTACTTTTGTATGCACATTAAATCAACAAAAAAGTCCTGACTTTGGAGCAATGTTCACGGACTCTAGTATTTGGCTCTCTGTTAGATGCAATGTTATTGGGACCATGTCATCACTTGTTCACACCTCCTCATATGGAAGATACTTTTCCTTCTTCATGTCTCAAGAATGGTAGAAATACAAGAACACACACACACACACACACACTCATGTATTTGTTACTTTCTTGAGACCTGAGAAAAATGCCTCCCTTTAGGGCCACCCTTTCTAGATATATAAAGACGTGTATTTACAACATTAATAATATATTAAAAAAAAACTTTGTTGTGAAAAATGAATTGGAATTTCACAAGAAAAAGGTCACAATTTCACAAAAAACACTTAAAATTTTTGGCAGTATAATAGTCAACATTTTACAAGAAAAACCGAACATTTTGTGCAATGTTATGATAAAAGTTGGAATTTTACTCAATAGCAGTCGCTGTTTTACAAGAAAAGCTTAAAATGTTGGCCACTTTATGAAAAGAGTCGTAATTTTAACTCAAAAATGTTTATTATAAGAATAACGATGACAAAATTCCGAATTTTAAACGACAAATGTCACCATTTTGCATCCAAAAGTAATAATTTTACAGAAAAAAGTAATAATTTTACGAGAAAATATTGCAATATTATTTATTTTTTTGTTGTTGAATTTTTTGCTGCCGTCTTGTTTGATCACATATTGCTGCCTTTGCACCTGTCAATGTTTACTTTTGTATGCACATTAAATCAACAAAAAAATCCTGACTTTGGAGCAATGTTCACGGACTCTAGTATTTGGCTCTCTGTTAGATGCAATGTTATTGGGACCATGATTTATGTCATCACTTGTTCACACCTCCTCATATGGAAGATACTTTTCCTTCTTCCTGTCTCAAGAAGGGTAGAAATACAAGAACACACACACACACACACACACACTCATGTATTTGTTACATTCTTGAGACCTGAGAAAAATGCCTCTCTTTAGGGCCACCCTTTCTAGATATATAAAGACGTGTATTTACAACATTAATAATATATAAAAAAAAACTTTGTTGTGAAAAATGAGTTGGAATTTCACAAGAAAAAGGTCACAATTTCACAAAAAACACTTAAAAATTTTGGCAGTATTAGAGTCAACATTTTACAAGAAAAACCCAACATTTTGTGCAATGTTATGAAAAAAGTTGGAATTTTACTCAATAGCAGTCGCAGTTTTACAAGAAAAGCTTAAAATGTTGGCCACTTTATGAAAAGAGTCGTAATTTTAACTCAAAAATGTTTATTATAATAATAACGATGACAAAATTCAGAATTTTAAATGACAAATGTCACCATTTTGCATTCAAAAGTAATAATTTTACATAAAAAAGTAATAATTTTACGAGAAAATATTGCAATATTATTTATTTTTTTGTTGTTGAATTTTTTGCTGCCGTCTTGTTTGATCACATATTGCTGCCTTTGCACCTGTCAATGTTTACTTTTGGATGCACATTAAATCAACAAAAAAGTCCTGACTTTGGAGCAATGTTCACGGACTCTAGTATTTGGCTCTCTGTTAGATGCAATGTTATTGGGACCATGATTTATGTCATCACTTGTTCACACCTCCTCATATGGAAGATACTTTTCCTTCTTCATGTCTCACGAAGGGTATAAATACAAGAACACACACACACACACACACACTCATGTATTTGTTACATTCTTGAGACCTGAGAAAAATGCCTCCCTTTAGGGCCACCCTTTCTAGATATATAAAGACGTGTATTTACAACATTAATAATATATAAAAAGAACTTTGTTGTGAAAAATGAGTTGGAATTTCACAAGAAAAAGGTCACAATTTCACAAAAAACACTTACATTTTTTGGCAGTATTATAGTCAACATTTTACAAGAAAAACCGAACATTTTGTGCAATGTTATGATAAAAGTTGGAATTTTACTCAATAGCAGTCGCAGTTTTACAAGAAAAGCTTAAAATTTTGGCCACTTTATGAAAAGAGTCGTAATTTTAACTCAAAAATGTTTATTATAATAATAACGATGACAAAATTCAGAATTTTAAACGACAAATGTCACCATTTTGCATCCAAAAGTAATAATTTTACATAAAAAAGTAATAATTTTACGAGAAAATATTGCAATATTATTTATTTTTTTGTTGTTGAATTTTTTGCTGCCGTCTTGTTTGATCATATATTGCTGCCTTTGCACCTGTCAATGTTTACTTTTGTATGCACATTAAATCAACAAAAAAATCCTGACTTTGGAGCAATGTTCACGGACTCTAGTATTTGGCTCTCTGTTAGATGCAATGTTATTGGGACCATGATTTATGTCATCACTTGTTCACACCTCCTCATATGGAAGATACTTTTCCTTCTTCATGTCTCAAGAATGGTAGAAATACAAGAAAACACACACACACACACACACACACACACACACACACACACTCATGTATTTGTTACATTCTTGAGACCTGAGAAAAATGCCTCCCTTTAGGGCCACCCTTTCTAGATATATAAAGACGTGTATTTACAACATTAATAATATATAAAAAAAACTTTGTTGTGAAAAATGAGTTGGAATTTCACAAGAAAAAGGTCACAATTTCACAAAAAACACTTACAATTTTTGGCAGTATTATAGTCAACATTTTACAAGAAAAACCGAACATTTTGTGCAATGTTATGAAAAAAGTTGGAATTTTACTCAATAGCAGTCGCAGTTTTACAAGAAAAGCTTAAAATTTTGGCCACTTTATGAAAAGAGTTGTAATTTTAACTCAAAAATGTTTATTATAATAATAACGATGACAAAATTCAGAATTTTAAACGACAAATGTCACCATTTTGCATCCAAAAGTAATAATTTTACATAAAAAAGTAATAATTTTACGAGAAAATATTGCAATATTATTTTCTTTGTTGTTGAATGTTTTGCTGCCGTCTTGTTTGATCACATATTGCTGCCTTTGCACCTGTCAATGTTTACTTTTGTATGCACATTAAATCAACAAAAAAATCCTGACTTTGGAGCAATGTTCGCGGACTCTAGTATTTGGCTCTCCGTTAGATGCAACGTTATTGGGACCATGATTTATGTCATCACTTGTTCACACCTCCTCATATGGAAGATACTTTTCCTTCTTCATGTCTCAAGAAGGGTAGAAATACAAGAACACACACACACACACACACACACACACACACACACACACACACACACACACACACACACACTCATGTATTTGTTACATTCTTGAGACCTGAGAAAAATGCCTCCCTTTAGGGCCACCCTTTCTAGATATATAAAGACGTGTATTTACAACATTAATAATATATAAAAAAAAAACTTTGTTGTGAAAAATGAGTTGGATTTTCACAAGAAAAAGGTCACAATTTCACAAAAAAACACTTACAATTTTTGGCAGTATTATAGTCAACATTTTACAAGAAAAACCGAACATTTTGTGCAATGTTATGACAAAAGTTGGAATTTTACTCAATAGCAGTCGCAGTTTTACAAGAAAAGCTTAAAATGTTGGCCACTTTATGAAAAGAGTCGTAATTTTACCTAAAAAATGTTTATAATAATAATAACAATCGGAATTTTGCTTGGCAAAATGATGACAAAATTCAGAATTTTAAACAACAAATGTCACCATTTTGCATCCAAAAGTAATAATTTTACATAAAAAAGTAATAATTTTACGAGAAAATATTGCAATATTATTTATTTTTTTGTTGTTGAATTTTTTGCTACCGTCTTGTTTGATCACATATTGCTGCCTTTGCACCTGTCAATGTTTACTTTTGTATGCACATTAAATAAACAAAAAAATCCTGACTTTGGAGCAATGTTCACGGACTCTAGTATTTGGCTCTCTGTTAGATGCAACGTTATTGGGACCATGATTTATGTCATCACTTGTTCACACCTCCTCATATGGAAGATACTTTTCCTTCTTCATGTCTCAAGAAGGGTAGAAATACAAGAACACACACACACACACACACACACACTCATGTATTTGTTACATTCTTGAGACCTGAGAAAAATGCCTCCCTTTAGGGCCACCCTTTCTAGATATATAAAGACGTGTATTTACAACATTAATAATATATAAAAACAACTTTGTTGTGAAAAATGAGTTGGAATTTCACAAGAAAAAGGTCACAATTTCACAAAAAACACTTAACATTTTTGGCAGTATTATAGTCAACATTTTACAAGAAAAACCGAACATTTTGTGCAATGTTATGATAAAAGTTGGAATTTTACTCAATAGCAGTCGCAGTTTTACAAGAAAAGCTTAAAATGTTGGCCACTTTATGAAAAGAGGCGTAATTTTAACTCAAAAATGTTTATTATAATAATAACGATGACAAAATTCAGAATTTTAAACGACAAATGTCACCATTTTGCATTCAAAAGTAATAATTTTACATAAAAAAGTAATAATTTTACGAGAAAATATTGCAATATTATTTATTTTTTTGTTGTTGAATTTTTTGCTGCCGTCTTGTTTGATCACATATTGCTGCCTTTGCACCTGTCAATGTTTACTTTTGTATGCACATTAAATCAACAAAAAAATCCTGACTTTGGAGCAATGTTCACGGACTCTAGTATTTGGCTCTCTGTTAGATGCAACGTTATTGTGAACATGATTTATGTCATCACTTGTTCACACCTCCTCATATGGAAGATACTTTTCCTTCTTCATGTCTCAAGAAGGGTAGAAATACAAGAACACACACACACACACACACACACACACACACACTCATGTATTTGTTACATTCTTGAGACCTGAGGAAAATGCCTCCCTTTAGGGCCACCCTTTCTAGATATATAAAGACGTGTATTAACAACATTAATAATATATAAAAAAAACTTTGTTGTGAAAAATGAGTTGGAATTTCACAAGAAAAAGGTCACAATTTCACAAAAAACACTTAACATTTTTGGCAGTATTATAGTGAACATTTTACAAGAAAAACCGAACATTTTGTGCAATGTTATGATAAAAGTTGGAATTTTACTCAATAGCAGTCGCAGTTTTACAAGAAAAGCTTAAAATGTTGGCCACTTTATGAAAAGAGTCGTAATTTTAACTCAAAAATGTTTATTATAATAATAACGATGACAAAATTCAGAATTTTAAACGACAAATGTCACCATTTTGCATTCAAAAGTAATAATTTTACATAAAAAAGTAATAATTTTACGAGAAAATATTGCAATATTATTTATTTTTTTTTTGTTGAATTTTTTGCTGCCGTCTTGTTTGATCACATATTGCTGCCTTTGCACCTGTCAATGTTTACTTTTGTATGCACATTAAATCAACAAAAAAATCCTGACTTTGGAGCAATGTTCACGGACTCTAGTATTTGGCTCTCTGTTAGATGCAATGTTATTGTGAACATGATTTATGTCATCACTTGTTCACACCTCCTCATATGGAAGATACTTTTCCTTCTTCATGTCTCAAGAATGGTAGAAATACAAGAACACACACACACACACACACACACACACACACACACACACACACACACACTCAGAAGATGGGCTTTGTGGCTTTTTACTCGAGAAAAAAATGGTCGAGCTTGTGAAGGATTTTGTTTTGGACATTCTTCAAAAAGTTCTACTCAATGTCGGCGTGTGTGCGAAAAGGAGTAGGAAGAAGCGGCGCTTATTTGATCCGACTCCTTCTTCTACACGTCTTGCTGAACGTGATCAAATGATAGTTTTCTTCTTATAGCCAGAGAAGAAAAATGGTGTTGAGCAAAGCTTCCACGATGGAATAAACAGGAGGTATGAGGAAAAAAAGTGGAAGGGAAAGGTTACAAAACATAAATGAGAGAAGAATAAGAGATACAGTGAATAATAATAAATATATGGAAATGATTAAATGGATATCAATCAATCAATCAATCAATGTTTATTTATATAGTCCTAAATTAGACAGGAGTAATTAACCAACAAGGTGTATGAATAAATGTCATAAATTGAATTAAATAAAATTAAATAAATACAATGCGGTTGAATACAACTTATGTTAGATCCACTATGGACTGGACTCTCACACTATTATGTTAGATCCACTATGGACTGGACTCTCACACTATTATGTTAGATACACTATGGACTGGACTCTCACACTATTATGATAGATCCACTATGGACTGGACTCTCACTATTATGTTAGATCCACTATGGACTGGACTCTCACACTATTATGTTAGATCCACTATGGACTGGACTCTCACACTATTATGTTAGATCCACTATGAACTGGACTCTCACACTATTATGTTAGATCCACTATGGACTGGACTCTCACTATTATGTTAGATCCACTATGGACTGGACTCTCACACTATTATGTTAGATCCACTATGGACTGGACTCTCACACTATTATGTTAGATCCACTATGGACTGGACTCTCACACTATTATGTTAGATCCACTATGGACTAGACTCTCACACTATTATGTTAGATCCACTATGGACTGGACTCTCTCACTATTATGTTAGATCCACTATGGACTGGACTCTCACTATTATGTTAGATCCACTATGGACTGGACTCTCACTATTATGTTAGATCCACTATGGACTGGACTCTTACACTATTATGTTGGATCCACTATGGACTGGACTCGCACTATTATGTTAGATCCACTATGGACTGGACTCTCACTATTATGTTAGATCCACTATGGACTGGACTCTCACTATTATGTTAGATCCACTATGGACTGGACTCTCACTATTATGTTAGATCCACTATGGACTGGACTCTCACACTATTATGTTAGATCCACTATGGACTGGACTCTCTCACTATTATGTTAGATCCACTATGGACTGGACTCTCATTATTATGTTAGATCCACTATGGACTGGACTCTCACACTATTATGTTAGATCCACTATGGACTGGACTCTCACACTATTATGTTAGATCCACTATGGACTGGACTCTCACACTATTATGTTAGATCCACTATGGACTGGACTCTCTCACTATTATGTTAGATCCACTATGGACTGGACTCTCACTATTATGTTAGATCCACTATGGACTGGACTCTCACTATTATGGTGAGTTGAATACAACTTATGCATTCAACCGAGCATATTGTGTTGTTGTTTTTTAGACTATTTGAGTATATTGAGCAAAATAAAGTATAAAATACAAATGTAAAAAATAGATGGACAAATAAATAACTAAAAAAGACAATCAAGAAAAACTGGAGTTATGTCAGGTTATAGGTCACGAAAGCTGCCCTGACTTTATGCATATACTCTTTACTGCAAGTCCCTGATAGAAAATACTTGCATGGAAACTAAGCAATCTGCACAAAAGTGTGTTTTGTTTAGTTTTGCTGAGAGTACACACAGACTACCACAACAACGACTGCAGCTCCATGCAAACTCTAGCAGCCAACTCACTTATACTGAAGTCTTCACATGCAAGAAAGTTTCCTCCTTCCGTCTTTGGGTGTTTGCTTTAAATCAGAGCGTACGTGCCCTCGGGCTTCATTCATAGTGTTTACACTGCGCAACTCCATCAAAGTTCCGTCTGACCTTGCAAACTTCAATCCCCGGAATCTAAAAATAGAAACGCAAAGGTTGTAGACCTACACTATCTTTCATTATACAGAAACAACAATGATTCATGTTGTCCATCCTGGCTTTTGGTGTTAATATCCAGGATGTCTTGCTACATAGGGTTAGTTGATATAAAAGTACATAAAAGTTGTCTGATACTCTATTATTGTAGTCCTTATAATCATTACATTCCATGTCTGTTCTCAGGGCCATATATCTGACCAATCTAAGTCTAAGACTAAATGTGACCAATCTAAGTTTAAGACTAGATGTGATCAATCTAAGTCTAAGACTAAATGTGACCAATCTAATTATAAGACTAAATGTGATCAATCTAAGTCTAAGACTAAATGTGACCAATCTAATTATAAGACTAAATGTGATCAATCTAAGTCTAAGACTAGATGTGACCAATCTAAGTCTAAGACTAGATGTGACCAATATAAGTCTAAGACTAGATGTGACCAATCTAAGTCTAAGACCAGATGTGACCAATCTAAGTCTAAGACTAGATGTGACCAATCTAAGTCTAAGACTAGATGTGACCAATCTAAGTCTAAGACCAGATGTGACCAATCTAAGTCTAAGACCAGATGTGACCAATCTAAGTCTAAGACTAGATGTGACCAATCTAAGTCTAAGACCAGATGTGACCAATCTAAGTCTAAGACTAGATGTGACCAATCTAAGTCTAAGACTAGTTGTGACCAAACTAAGTCTAAGACTAGATGTGACCAATCTAAGTCTAAGACTAGATGTGACCAATCTAAGTTTAAGACTAGATGTGACCAATCTAAGTCTAAGACAAAATGTGACCAATCTAAGTCTGAGACTAGATGTGACCGATCTAAGTCTAAGACTAGATGTGACCGATCTAAGTCTAAAACTAGATGTGACCAATCTAAGTCTAAAACTAGATGTGACCAATCTAAGTCTAAAACTAGATGTGACCAATCTAAGTCTAAAACTAAATGTGACCAATCTAAGTCTGAGACTAGATGTGACCAATCTAAGTCTAAAACTAGATGTGACCAATCTAAGTCTAAGACTAAATGTGACCAATCTAAGTCTGAGACTAGATGTGACCGAGCTAAGTCTAAGACTAGATGTGACCAATCTAAGTCTGAAACTAGATGTGACCAATCTAAATCTAAGACCAGATGTGACCAATCTAAGTCTAAAACTAGATGTGAACAATCTAAGTCTAAGACTAAATGTGACCAATCTAAGTCTAAGACTAGATGTGACCAATCTAAGTCTGAGACTATATGTGACCGAGCTAAGTCTAAGACTAGATGTGACCAATCTAAGTCTGAAACTAGATGTGACCAATCTAAATCTAAGACCAGATGTGACCAATCTAAGTCTAAAACTAGATGTGACCAATCTAAGTCTATGACTAAATGTGACCAATATAAGTCTAAGACTAGATGTGACCAATCTAAGTCTAAGACTAAATGTGACCAATCTAAGTCTGAGACTAGATGTGACCGAGCTAAGTCTAAGACTAGATGTGACCAATCTAAGTCTGAAACTAGATGTGACCAATCTAAATCTAAGACCAGATGTGACCAATCTAAGTCTAAAACTAGATGTGAACAATCTAAGTCTAAGACTAAATGTGACCAATCTAAGTCTAAGACTAGATGTGACCAATCTAAGTCTGAGACTAGATGTGACCGAGCTAAGTCTAAGACTAGATGTGACCAATCTAAGTCTGAAACTAGATGTGACCAATCTAAATCTAAGACCAGATGTGACCAATCTAAGTCTAAAACTAGATGTGACCAATCTAAGTCTATGACTAAATGTGACCAATATAAGTCTAAGACTAGATGTGACCAATCTAAGTCTAAGACTAAATGTGACCAATCTAATACTAAGACTAAATGTGATGAATCTAAGTCTAAGACTAGATGTAACAATCTAAGTGTGAGGCTAGATGTGACCAATCTAAGTTTGAGACAAGATGTGACCAATCTAAGTGTGAGACTAGATGTGACCAATCTAAGTCTAAGACTAGATGTACCAATCTAAGTCTAAGACTAGATGTGACCAATCTAAGTCTGAGACTAGATGTGACCGAGCTAAGTCTAAGACTAGATGTGACCAATCTAAGTCTAAAACTAGATGTGACCAATCTAAATCTAAGACCAGATGTGACCAATCTAAGTCTAAAACTAGATGTGACCAATCTAAGTCTAAGACTAAATGTGACCAATCTAAGTCTAAGACTAGATGTGACCAATCTAAGACTAGATGTGACCAATCTAAGTCTAACACTAAATGTGACCAATCTAATACTAAGACTAAATGTGATCAATCTAAGTCTAAGACTAGATGTGACCAATCTAAGTCTGAGGCTAGATGTGACCAATATAAGTTTGAGACAAGATGTGACCAATCTAAGTCTGAGACTAGATGTGACCAATCTAAGTCTAAGACTAGATGTAACAATCTAAGTCTAAGACTAGATGTGACCAATCTAAGTCTAAGACTAGATGTAACAATCTAAGTCTAAGACTAGATGTGACCAATCTAAGTCTGAGACTAGATGTGACCGAGCTAAGTCTAAGACTAGATGTGACCAATCTAAGTCTAAATCTAGATGTGACCAATCTAAATCTAAGACCAGATGTGACCAATCTAAGTCTAAAACTAGATGTGACCAATCTAAGTCTAAGACTAAATGTGACCAATCTAAGTCTAAGACTAGATGTGACCAATCTAAGACTAGATGTGACCAATCTAAGTCTAACACTAAATGTGACCAATCTAATACTAAGACTAAATGTGATCAATCTAAGTCTAAGACTAGATGTGACCAATCCAAGTCTGAGGCTAGATGTGACCAATCTAAGTTTGAGACAAGATGTGACCAATCTAAGTCTGAGACTAGATGTGACCAATCTAAGTCTAAGACTAGATGTAACAATCTAAGTCTAAGACTAGATGTGACCAATCTAAGTCTAAGACTAGATGTGACCAATCTAAGTCTAAAACTAAATGTGACCAATCTAAGTCTGAGACTAGATGTGACCAATCTAAGTCTAAAACTAGATGTGACCAATCTAAGTCTAAGACTAAATGTGACCAATCTAAGTCTGAGACTAGATGTGACCGAGCTAAGTCTAAGACTAGATGTGACCAATCTAAGTCTGAAACTAGATGTGACCAATCTAAATCTAAGACCAGATGTGACCAATCTAAGTCTAAAACTAGATGTGAACAATCTAAGTCTAAGACTAAATGTGACCAATCTAAGTCTAAGACTAGATGTGACCAATCTAAGTCTGAGACTAGATGTGACCGAGCTAAGTCTAAGACTAGATGTGACCAATCTAAGTCTGAAACTAGATGTGACCAATCTAAATCTAAGACCAGATGTGACCAATCTAAGTCTAAAACTAGATGTGACCAATCTAAGTCTATGACTAAATGTGACCAATATAAGTCTAAGACTAGATGTGACCAATCTAAGTCTAAGACTAAATGTGACCAATCTAATACTAAGACTAAATGTGATGAATCTAAGTCTAAGACTAGATGTAACAATCTAAGTCTGAGGCTAGATGTGACCAATCTAAGTTTGAGACAAGATGTGACCAATCTAAGTGTGAGACTAGATGTGACCAATCTAAGTCTAAGACTAGATGTACCAATCTAAGTCTAAGACTAGATGTGACCAATCTAAGTCTGAGACTAGATGTGACCGAGCTAAGTCTAAGACTAGATGTGACCAATCTAAGTCTAAAACTAGATGTGACCAATCTAAATCTAAGACCAGATGTGACCAATCTAAGTCTAAAACTAGATGTGACCAATCTAAGTCTAAGACTAAATGTGACCAATCTAAGTCTAAGACTAGATGTGACCAATCTAAGACTAGATGTGACCAATCTAAGTCTAACACTAAATGTGACCAATCTAATA
Source organism: Entelurus aequoreus (assembly GCF_033978785.1). Taxonomy (NCBI): domain Eukaryota; kingdom Metazoa; phylum Chordata; class Actinopteri; order Syngnathiformes; family Syngnathidae; genus Entelurus; species Entelurus aequoreus. The sequence goes on from NC_084734.1 coordinate 7,222,397, forward strand.
CTAAGACTAAATGTGATCAATCTAAGTCTAAGACTAGATGTGACCAATCTAAGTCTGAGGCTAGATGTGACCAATCTAAGTTTGAGACAAGATGTGACCAATCTAAGTCTGAGACTAGATGTGACCAATCTAAGTCTAAGACTAGATGTAACAATCTAAGTCTAAGACTAGATGTGACCAATCTAAGTCTAAGACTAGATGTAACAATCTAAGTCTAAGACTAGATGTGACCAATCTAAGTCTGAGACTAGATGTGACCGAGCTAAGTCTAAGACTAGATGTGACCAATCTAAGTCTAAATCTAGATGTGACCAATCTAAATCTAAGACCAGATGTGACCAATCTAAGTCTAAAACTAGATGTGACCAATCTAAGTCTAAGACTAAATGTGACCAATCTAAGTCTAAGACTAGATGTGACCAATCTAAGACTAGATGTGACCAATCTAAGTCTAACACTAAATGTGACCAATCTAATACTAAGACTAAATGTGATCAATCTAAGTCTAAGACTAGATGTGACCAATCTAAGTCTAAAACTAGATGTGACCAATCTAAGTCTAAGACTAAATGTGACCAATCTAAGTCTAAGACTAGATGTGACCAATCTAAGACTAGATGTGACCAATCTAAGTCTAACACTAAATGTGACCAATCTAATACTAAGACTAAATGTGACCAATCTAAGTCTGAGGCTAGATGTGACCAATCTAAGTTTGAGACAAGATGTGACCAATCTAAGTCTGAGACTAGATGTGACCAATCTAAGTCTAAGACTAGATGTAACAATCTAAGTCTAAGACTAGATGTGACCAATCTAAGTCTAAGACTAGATGTAACAATCTAAGTCTAAGACTAGATGTGACCAATCTAAGTCTGAGACTAGATGTGACCGAGCTAAGTCTAAGACTAGATGTGACCAATCTAAGTCTAAATCTAGATGTGACCAATCTAAATCTAAGACCAGATGTGACCAATCTAAGTCTAAAACTAGATGTGACCAATCTAAGTCTAAGACTAAATGTGACCAATCTAAGTCTAAGACTAGATGTGACCAATCTAAGACTAGATGTGACCAATCTAAGTCTAACACTAAATGTGACCAATCTAATACTAAGACTAAATGTGATCAATCTAAGTCTAAGACTAGATGTGACCAATCTAAGTCTAAAACTAGATGTGACCAATCTAAGTCTAAGACTAAATGTGACCAATCTAAGTCTAAGACTAGATGTGACCAATCTAAGTCTAACACTAAATGTGACCAATCTAATACTAAGACTAAATGTGACCAATCTAAGTCTGAGGCTAGATGTGACCAATCTAAGTTTGAGACAAGATGTGACCAATCTAAGTCTGAGACTAGATGTGACCAATCTAAGTCTAAGACTAGATGTAACAATCTAAGTCTAAGACTAGATGTGACGTGTCCCGTTGTGATCAAGTGAAAGTCCTGAGAACACAAGTACCTGATGAATGACAACATCATAGACATGTACTGTATGTACCATCACTTGTATACAACAACAAGTACCTGATGAATGACAACCTCATAGACATGTACTGTATGTACCATCACTTGTATACAACAACAAGTAAATGACAGATGCAATAAAGCAATGGAATAACCCACAATACTTAGTGAGGTAATTATTTTACTTACTTTATTTTTGAATAAGGCATTAACCTTAGAGGCCTACTGAAAGCCACTACTAGCGACCACGCAGTCTGATAGTTTATATATCAATGATGAAATCTTGACATTGCAACACATGCCAATACGGCCGGGTTAACTTATAAAGTGACATTTTAAATTTCCCGGGGAACTTCCTTCTCAAAACGCCTTTGGAGGATGACGTATGCGCGTGACGTCGCGAGGTCCACGGAAGTGGTTGGACCCCAAAAACCTCTTGTTTTCTTCGACACAATTCCACAGTATTCTGGACATCTGTGTTGGTGAATCTTTTGCAATTTCTTTAATGAACAATGGAGGCTGCAAAGAAGAACGTTGTAGGTGGGATCGATCGGTGTATTAGCGGCTAAGTACAATACTTACAGCAACACAACAACAAGGACTACTTACTTAGCAGACGCCTAGCCGATGCTAGCCGCCAAACCCACGGATGAAGTCCTTCGTCGCGCCGTCGATCGCTGGAACGCAGGTGAGCACGGCTGTTGATGGGAAGATGAGGGCTGGCTGGCGCAGGTGAAGAGCTAATGTTTTTATCATAGTTCTGTGAGGTCCGGTTGCTAAGTTGCTAAATTAGCTTTAGCGTCGTTAGCAACAGCATTGTTAAGCCATACCAAGCTGAGAATTTTGTAGTTACATGTACATGGTTTAATAGTATTGTTGATCTTCTGTCTATCCTTCCAGTCAGGGGTTTATTTATTTTGTTTCTATCTGCATTTGAGAACGATGCTATCACGTTAGCTCATACTACAGAGCTGGAACGCAGGTGAGCACGGCTGTTGATGTAACCGTGTAGTTACATGTACATGGTTTAATAGTATTGTTGGTCTTCTGTCTATCCTTCCAGTCAGGGGTTTATTTCTTTTGTTTCTATCTTCATTTGAGAACGATGCTATCACGTTAGCTCAGTAGCTAAGTGTGTCACCGATGTATTGTCGTGGAGATAAAAGTCACTTTGAATGTCCATCTGCTATCCCCGTTTAAATTTAAAAAATTCATTTCAGTAGGCCTTTAACATTCCTTTCTTTCATGAAGACACGATAATAAGTTGGTGTATTACCAGATTTTGATGACAGTCGTGATGATAACGTCCACATTTTCAAATGGAGGAGAAAAAAAGTCCTCCTTTCCGTCCAAATACCACATGAAAGTGCTTGCTTTTTGTTTGTCCAGCTTCCACACTCCTTTTTATACACTTTACAAGAAATACATTGGCGGCAAACTCTGTAGCTTGCTTTGAAATAGACAAGTTTGAAGCACGTTTCCCCGTGAGAAACAACGTAAACGTGAATAATTGGTTCCAGCTTTCTGAGACTCTTATTTTGTTCGCGATGGGCACAATGCAGGGCTTTTATAGTGAAGACAGGAACTGTGCAGTCGGCGTTCAGAATTTTGACGGCAGGTACGGCGCGAGAATCTGTTGACATAAAAAGTGTTGCTCGCCTTCCTGTCGGTCGTTTTTTCTTAATAATGATCTGGCAGCAGCCAAGCGCCATCTTGATCAATCAAGTGAGGAAAGTGACGTCTTGGTGAAGATCGCTGATCATTCCGTCCCACGTTTCTTGTGTCCGTGACGTAAACAAGTTGCCAGATATTTATAAATGGTTGATTTATATAGGCTAGTTGCCAGACAGTTACCATGAAGATCCCAAGGAAACGGAAGAAAAGTCCAGAAGATTTAGTGGTTTTTCACAGAGAATGCACTTTTCCTTTCCTCTTGTCTAATTGGTCATTTCTTTCTTGGTTTCCTCTTGTCCTTGTTTTTCTTTTCTCTACTTTTGTAAAGCTGTACAAAAGAGACACAAAATACATGTCATATAAACACTACCGAGTAACTCCGTTTCCATAAATGTTGTCTGCGTAACATCGTTACACAGCCCATGTAAACAGTGCTCATAAGTGTATGTAAATATCCGTACATAGCCCGTGTAACATTCAAGAGCTACACATGAATAGGATTGACATATGGAATGGTTTCCAAACAACACATTATGTACTATTAGTGAGAAGGAGAGACCCAAACATTGCCTTTAGGGCAGTGTTTTTCAACCTTTTATGAGCCAAGGCACATTTTTTTGCGTTTAAAAATTGCGGAGGCGCACCACCAGCAGAAATCATTAAAAAATGAAACTCAGCTGACAGTAAAAAGTTGTCGCAATAGTTGGATATGACTTTAAAGGCCTACTGAAAGCCACTACTAGCGACCACGCAGTCTGATAGTTTATATATCAATGATGAAATCTTAACATTGCAACACATGCCAATACGGCACGGGTTAACTTATAAAGTGCAATTTTAAATTTCCCGCGAATCTTCCAGGTGAAAACGTCTATGTATGATGACGTCAATGGTTGAAACGGAAGTATTCGGACACCATTGGATCCAATACAAAAAGCTCTGTTTTCATCGCATTATTCCACAGTATTCTGGACATCTGTGCTGGTGAATCTTTTGCAATTTGTTTAATGAACAACGAAGACTGCAAAGAAGAAAGTTGTGGGTGGGATCGGTGTATTAGCGGCTGGCTGCAGCAACACAACCAGGAGGACTTTGACTTGGATGGCAGACGCGCTATCCGACGCTAGCCGCCGACCGCATCGATGATCGGGGGAAGTCCTTCGTCGCGCCGTCGATCGCTGGAACGCAGGTGAGCACGTGTGTTGATGAGCAGATGAGGGCTGGCTGGCGTAGGTGGAGAGCTAATGTTTTTAGCATAGCTCTGTGAGGTCCCGTAGCTAAGTTAGCTTCAATGGCGTCGTTAGCAACAGCATTGTTATGGTTTAATAGTATTGTTGATTTTCTGTCTATCCTTCCAGTCAGGGGTTTATTTCTTTTGTTTCTATCTGCAGTTAAGCCCGATGCTATCACGTTAGCTAAAGTGCTTCGCCGATGAATTGTCGTGGAGATAAAAGTCACTGTGAATGTCCATTTCGCGTTCTGGACTCTCATTTTCAAGAGGATATAGTATCCGAGGTGGTTTAAAATACAAATCCGTGATCCACAATAGAAAAAGGAGAAAGTGTGGAATCCAATGAGCCAGCTTGTACCTAAGTTACGGTCAGAGCGAAAAAAGATACGTCCTGCACTGCCTCTCTAGTCCTTCACTCTCACGTTCCTCATCCACGAATCTTTCATCCTCGCTCAAATTAATGGGGTAATCGTCGCTTTCTCGGTCCGAATCGCTCTAGCTGCGTTGAAAACAATAGAAAAATAAGAGGAGGTGAACAACTGACTACGTCGCGCTACTTCCGGTACGTTCATCAGAGACCAAAAGTTGCGAACTTTATCGTCGTTGTTCTCTACTAAATCCTTTCAGCAAAAATATGGCAATATCGCGAAATGATCAAGTATGACACATAGAATGGATCTGCTATCCCAGTTTGAATAAAAAAAAAATCATTTCAGTAGGCCTTTAAAGTAATAATTTCTTACTTCAAGCATGAAAAAAAAAATCATGACTTTGACACAATTGTGTCTCATAATTAAAACAGATGACAGCCAAATGGACTTTGCTGTTTTATTTTCAATGAAACAATAGAAAAGAGGTACTCATATAGTAGTACAGTTGGCACAGTACAGTAAACTGACAGTTAATATTTAAACATTTGACATTTCTAACTATTTTGAACAGAAATAGTTCATGCACATTCAGATAAATTCTTCAAAATTACAATAAAACATTTTTTGGCCTGGGCCGGGCTGTATATATGCGCACTAATTGACTGAAAGAGCACGCACTTGGTGCGATGATGTCATGTTATCCATGGAAAAATGCATTTTTAGACAATATGATTTGCCTGAGCGGCTAGGAGACCCCGAGAGTAACAAGCGCTTGCCTTGTTGCCTTTCCATTAAGAACAATAAACTAGTTTTTAGTATAAGTTTGCTGGTTTCAAGAAATGTAATGCCGAGTGCATATCATTATGTCAAGATAATGGCACTAGCAATTACTTCATTTAAGAATATTTTTCAACATATTAAAGGCCTACTGAAATGATTTGTTTTTACTTAAACGGGAATAGCAGATCCATTCTATGTGTCATACTTGATCATTTCACCATATTGCCATATTTTTGCTGAAAGGATTTAGTAGAGAAAATCGACGATAAAGTTCGCAACTTTTGCTCGCTGATAAAAAAAAAAAGCCTTGCCTGTACCGGAAGTAGCGTGACGTCACAGGAGGTAATATTCCTCACAATTCCCCGTTGTTTACAATGGAGCGAGAGAGATTCGGAGCGACAAAGCGACGATTACCCCATTAATTTGAGCGAGGATGAAAGATTTGTGGATGAGGAACGTGAGAGTGAAGGACTAGAGTGCAGTGCAGGACGTATCTCTTTTCGCTCTGACCGTAACTTAGGTACAAGCTGGCTCATTGGATTCCACACTCTCTCCTTTTTATATTGTGGATCACGGATTTGTATTTTAAACCACCTGGGATACTATATCCTCTTGAAAATGAGAGTCCAGAACGCGAAATGGACATTCAGTGCCTTTTATCTCCGCGACAATACATCGACGAAATGCTTTAGCTACGAGCTAACGTGATAGCATCGTGCTTTAACTGCATATAGGGACAAAAAAAATAAACCCCTGACTGGAAGGATAGATAGAAAATCAACAATACTATTAAACCGTGGACATGTAAATACACGGTTAATGCTTTCCAGGCTGGCGGAGGTTAACAATGCTGTGCTAACGACGCCATTGAAGCTAACTTAGCAACCGGACTGCACAGAGCTATGCTAAAAACACTAGCTCTCCACCTACGCCAGCCAGCCCTCATCTGCTCATCAACACCCGTGCTCACCTGCGTTCCAGCGATCGGCAGAAGGGCGAAGGACTTCACCCGATGCGTTTGGCGGCCCGGAGACGTAGGAAGTCAAGGTGAGGTCGGCGGCTAGGTCCTCCTGGTTGTGTTG